>NW_028295315.1:0-295000 GCF_964341445.2 Mesoplodon mirus
AGGGAATGGAGCATGGTGATGACAAGATCCAGGAGCATTGTGAAGAGAAGACCATGGAGACTTGTCATGACAAGTCTCATGGAGCATTCTGATGAAAAGGGGCATGGAGCATTGTGATTACAGGGGTCTTGGAGCATTGTGATGACTAGGGCAAGGAACACTGTGATACATGTGTCATGGGTCATGGAGGATTGTGATGACAAGTCATGGAGCATTGTGATGACAAGTCATGGAGCATTGTGATGAGAAGTGCATGGACCATTGTGATTATAAGGTTTATGGGGCATAGCGATTACAAATTTGTGGACCGATGTGATGAAAAGCACGTGGCACATTGTGATGACAGGGGTCATGGATCATTTTTCTGACAAAGGCATGGAGAACTGTGATGACAAGGATCACGGATAATTGTGATGAAAAGGTTATGGAGCATTGTGGTTACAAACGTCACAGAGCCTTGTGATGAGGCGGGCAGGTACAACTGTGATGACAAATGTTATGAAGCATTGTGATGACTGGAGTCACGGAGCATTGTGATGAAATGTGTCATGGAGTACTGTGATGACAAGGGCATGGATCTTTGTGATGACAAGTGTCATGGAGCACTGGTCTGAAAATATTCATGGAGTATTGTGATGACAGGGGACATGGAGCCTTGTGATGACAAGGCCGTGGAACACTGTGATGGCAGGGGTCATGGAGCATTGTTATGACAGGTGTAATGGAGCATTGTGATGAGAAGGACATGGAATATTGGTCTGAAATGTTTCATGGATTATTGTGATGAGAGTGGGCATCGAGCATTGTGATGACAAGGGCACGGAACACTGTGATACATGGGTTATGCAGGATTTTAATGACTAGGGCATGGAGCATTGTGATGAGAAGGGCATCGATCATTGAGATGACACGTGTTATGGAGCTTTGTGATGACAAGGGCATGGAGCAATGTGATGAGAGTGTTGATGGAGCATTGTGATGACAATGACATGGAGCATTGTGATGCCAAGTGTCATGGAGCTTTGTGATGAAAAGTCATGGAGCATTTTGATGACAAGGGCATGGTGCATTGTGATGAGAAGTGCAGGGAGCATTTTGATGACCGGGTCATGCAGCAATTTGATAAAAAGTGTAATGGGACATTTTGATGGCAGGGGTTATAGAACATTGTGATGTCAGGGTTCTTGGAGCTTTGGGATGAAAAGGGTCATGGAGCATTTTGATGACAGGGGTTATGGAACATTGTTATGTCAGGGGTCATGGAACATTGTGATGATAAGGGGAGGTAGCATTGTGATGACAGGGTCATGGAACATTATGATTACAGGGGTGAGGGATTATTGTGATGACTAGTGATGGAACACTGTGATATCTCTGGTGAGAGAGCATTTTGATGAGAAGTGCATGGACAATTGTGATTACAAAGCTTATGGAGCATTGCAATGATAAGTTTGTGGACCTTTGTGATGAAATGCGTGTGGCACATTGTGATGACAATGGCATGGAGCATTGTGATGCCAAGTGTCATGGAGAATTCTGATGACAAAGGTAATGGAGTGTTGTGATGACAATGGCTTGGAGCATTGTGATGACAAGTGTCAGGGAGCATTGTGCGGACAAGTGCATGGAGAATTGTGATGACAAGGGTCATGGAGCATTCTGATGACAAGCTTCTGGAGTATTTTGATGACAATGGCATGGAGCATTGTGATGAAAACGGCATTGGGTATTGTGATGAAAAAGGCATTGAGCCTTTTTGTGACAGGGTTCAAGGAGCATTCTGATGACAAATGTCAGGGAGCACTGTGATGACAAGTGTATTGAGCATTTTGATGACAAAGGTCATGGAGCTTTGTGATGAAAAATGCATGGAATATTGTGATGACTGGCATCATGGAGCGTTGTGATGACAAGTGTTATGGAACATTGTGATCACAAGGGTTTGGAGCATTGTGATGACAGAGGTCATGGATCATTTGATTTCAAGGAGCATGGAGCATTGTGATGACAAGGGCATGAGGCAATGTGATCCCAAGTTTCATGGAGGATGGTGATGACAATGGAAATGGAGTATTGTGATGACAAATGCATAGAGCATTGTAATGACAAGGTCATGTAGCATTTTGCTGACAAAGGCATGGAGCATTGTGATGACAAGTGTCATGGAGCACTGTGATAACAGGCGTCACGGAGCATTGTGAATACAGGGGTCATGGAGCATTGGGATGACAAGGGCATGGATCATTGTGATGACAAGTGTCATGGAGCACTGGGCTGAAATGTTCATGGAGTGTTGTGATGACATGGGTCATGGAGCATTGTGATGACAAGAGTCCAGGATCATTGTGTTGTCAGGAGTAATGGAGTGTTGTGATGACAGTAGTCATGGAGCATTTTGATGATATTGGCCATGGAGCACTGTGATGTGTAGGTCGTGGAGCATTGGTCTGAATATGTTCATGGATTATTGTGATGATACGGGTCATGGAGCATTGTGATGACAAGGGAATGGAGCCTGGTGATGACAAGGTCCTGGAGCATTGTGATGAGAAGACCATGGAGACTTGTGATGACAAGTCTCATGGAGCATTCTGATGAAAAGGGGCATGGAGCATTGTGATTACAGGGGTCTTGGAGCACTGTGATGACTAGGGCATGGAGCATTGTGATGAGAAGGCCATGGAGCATTCTGATGACATGTGTCATGGAGTTTTGTGATGACAAGGGCATGGAGCATTGTGATTACAGGGATCTTGGAGCATTGTTATGAAAACGGCACGGGTCATTGTTATGAAAAATGTATGGAGCCTTGTCATGACAGGCTTCAAAGAGCATACTGACGACTAGTGTCAGGGAGCATTGTGATGACAAGTGTATTGAGCATTGTGATGACAAAGATCATGGAGCATTGTGGTAAGAAGACCATGGTTAATTGTTATGATGAGCGTCATGGGGTGTTGTGATGATAAGTGTTATGGAACATTGTGATCACAAGGGTTTGGAGCATTATGATTACAGAGATCATGGAGATTACTGATTTCATTGTGATGACAATAGCCTGAAGCATTATGATGATGGGCATGGTGCATTGTGATGACAGGGTTCATGGATCATTGATATGAAAAGTGTCATGGAACAGTGTGATTACAGTGGTCTTGGAGCATTCTGATGACAAGGGCATGGAGCATTGTGATGAGAAGGCCATGGAACATTCTGATGACATGCGTCATGGAGCTTTGTGATGACAATGGCATCGAGCATTGTGATTACAAGGGTCTTCAGCATTGTGATAACAAGTCTCATGGAACCTTGTGATGACTATGCCGTGGAACATTGTGATGGCAGGGGTCATGGTGTATTGTTATGACAGAGGTAATGGCGCATTGTGATGAGAATGGCATGCAACATTGGTCTAAAATGTTTCATGGGTTATTGTGATGAGAGTGGGCATAGAGCATTGTGATGACAAGGGTACGGAACACTATGATGCATGAGTCATGCAGGATTGTAATGACAAGTGCATGGAGCATTTGGATGACAAAGGTCATGAAGCATTGTGATGACTGGAGTCACGGAGCATTGCGATGAAAAGGGCATGGAGCATTGTGATGAGAAGGTGATGGATTATTGTGAACACAGGTTTCCGGGAGCATTGTGATGACCTATGTCATGGTCCATTGCGATGACAATGGCATGGAGCACTGTGATGCCAAATGTAATGGAGGATTGTTATGACAAATATAATGGAACATTGTGATGACTAGGGCTTGGAGCATTATGATGACAAGGGCCACTGATAATTTTCATGACAATGTCGTGAAGCATTTTCATGACAAGGTCCTGGAGCATTGTAATGAGAAATCCATGGAGCCTTGTGATGACAAATCTAATGGAGCATACTGATGAAAAGGTTCATGGACCATTGTGATTACAGGGGTTTTGGAATATTGTGATGAAAAGGTCATGGGACCTTGTTATGACAGGGTTCAAGGAGAGTACAGACAACAAGTGTCAGGGAGCATTTTGATGATAAGAGTACTGAGCATTGTGATGACAAAGGTCATGGAGCTTTGTGATGAAAAGACCATAGATAACTGTGATGACGAGAATCATGGGGCATTGTGATGAAAAGTGTTATGGAATATTGTGATCACAAGGGTTTGGAGCATTGTTATGACAGAGGTCATGGAGAATTTTTATTTCATTGTGATGACAATAGCATGAAGCTTTAGGATGATGGGCATGGTGCATTGTGATGACAGGGTTCATGGAACATTGAGATGAAAAGTGTCATGGAGCACTGTGATTACAGTGGTTTTGGAACATTGTGATGACAAGGGCATGGAGCATTGTCATGAGACAGCCATGCAGTATTCTGATGACATGGGTTATGGAGCTTTGTTATGACAAGGGCATGGAGCATTGTGATTACAGGGGTCTTGGAGCATTGTTATGAAAAGGGCATGGATCATTGTGATGAAAAAGGCATGGAGCCTTGTCATGACAGGGTTCAAGGAGCATACTGACGACAAGTGTCAGGGAGCATTGTGATGACAAGTGTATTGAGCATTGTGATGACAAATGTCATGGAGCATTGTGATGAGAAGACCATGGATAATTGTGATGATGAGTGTCATGGTGTGTTGTGATGATAAGTGTTATGGAACATTGTGATCAAAAGGTTTTGGAGCATTATGATGACAGAGGTCATGGAGATTACTGATTTCATTGTGATGACAATAGCCTGAAGCATTATGATGATGGGCATGGTGCATTGTGATTACAGGTTTCATGGAGCATTGAGATGAAAAGTGTCATGGAGCACTGTGATTACAGTGGTTTTGGACCATTGTGATGACAAGGGCATGGAGCATTGTGATGAGAATGCCATGGAACATTCTGATGACATGCGTCATGGAGCTTTGTGATGACAAGGCCGTGGATCATTGTTATGGCAGGGTTCATGGAGCATTGTTATGACAGAGGTAATGGAGCATTGTGATGAGAGAGGGCATGGAGCATTGTGATGACAATGGCATGGAATACTGTGATACATGGGTCATGGAGGATTGTAATGACAAGGGCATGGATCATTGTGATGAGAAGGGCATCGAGCATTGTGAAAACAAGTGTCATGGAGCTTTGTGATGACAAGGGCATGGAGCAATGTGATGAGAGGGTTCATGGAGCATTGTGATGACAATGACATGGAGCATTGTGATGCCAAGGGTCATTGAGCTTTGTGATGACAAAGGTCATGGAGCATTTTGATGAGAAGGATGTGGTGTATTGTGATGAGAAGGGCAGGGAGCATTTTGATGACAGGGTCATGCAGCAATTTGATGAGAAGTGTCATGGAACATTTTGATGGCAGTGGTCATAGAACATTGTGATGCCAGGGGTCATGGAGCTTTGGGATGAAAAGGGTCATGGAGCATTTTGATGACAGGGGTTATAGAACATTGTGATATCAGGTGTCATGGAACATTGTGATTACAGGGGTGAGGGAGTATTGTGATGACTAGTGATAGAACAGTGAGATATATCTGGTGAGAGAGCATTTTGATGAGAACTGCATGGAGCATTGTGATTACAAGATTTATGGAGCATAGCGATGACAAATTTGTGGACCGTTGTAATGAAAAGCGCGTGGCACAGTGTGATGACAAGTTTCATTGAGCATTGTTCTGACAATGGCATGGAGCATTGTGATGACAAGGGTCACGGAGCATTGTGATGAAATGTTCAAGGAGCACTGTGGTTACAAATGTCACAGAGCCTTGTGATGACGCGGGCATGGACCATTGTGATGACAAACGTTATGAAGCATTGTGATGACTGGAGTCAAGGAGCATTGTGATGACATGTGTCATGGAGCATTGTGATGACAAGGGCATGGAGTATTGTGATGAAAGGGGCATGGAGCATTTGTCTGACATGTTTCATAGACTATTGTGATGACAGTGCACATGGTGCATTGTGATGGCAAGGGCATGGAGCATTGTGATGAGAAGGGCATGGAGCATTGTGATTACAAGTTTTAAGGAGCATTGTCATGACCAATTTTTGGACCGTTGGGATGAGAAGCGCTTGGCACATTGTGATGACAAGGGTCATGGAGCATTTTTCTGACAAAGGCATGGAGCATTGTGATGACAAGTGTCACGGAGCATTTTGATGAAAAGTTCATGGAGCATTGTGGTTACAAAGGTAACAGAGCCTTGCGATGACGTGGGCAGCGACCATTGTGATGACAAATGTTATGAAGAATTGTGATGACTGGAGTCACGGAGCATTGTGATGACAGGGTTCATGGAGCATTGATTTGAAAAGGGGCATGGTGCATTGTGATTACAGGGATCTGGGAGCATTGTGATGACAAGGGCATGGAGCATTTTGATGAGAAGTCCATGGAACATGCTGATGACGTGTCATGGAGCTTTGTGATGACAAGTGCATGGAACATTGTGATTACAGGGGTCTTGGTGCATTGTGATGAAAAGGACATGGATCATTGTGATGAAATAGGCATGGAGCCTTGTCATGAAAGAGTTCAAGGTGCATACTGAGGGCAATAGTCAGAGAGCACTGTGATGACAAGTGTATTGAGCATTGTGATGACAAAAGTCATGGTGCATTGTGATGAGAAGACCATGGATAATTTTGCTGACCAGCGTCATGGGGCATTGTGATAACAAGTGTTATGTAACATTGTGATCACAAGGGTTTGCAGCATTGTGAGGACAGAGGTCATGGAGCATTTTGATTTCATTGTGATGACAATAGCATGAAGCATTATGATGATGGGCATGGTGCATTGTGATGACAGCGTTCATGGAGCATTGTGATGAAAAGTGGCATGGAGCATTGGTCTGACAAGTTTCATGGATTATTGTGATAAGTTTGGGCATGGCACATTGTAATGACATGGGCATGGAGCACTGTGAGGACAAGGTCATGGATTATTGTGAAAAAAGGTGTCAGAGAGCATTGTGATGAAATATGTCATGTTCCAGTTTGATGACAATATCATGGAGCACTGTGATGCCAAGTGTCATGGAGGTTTGCTGTGACAAAGTAAAGGAGCATTGTGATGTCAAGGGCATGGAGCATTGTGATATCAAGGGCCATTGATAATTTTAATGTCCAGGTCGTGAAACATTGTGATGAACAGTGCATGGAGCTTCCTATAACAGGGGTCATGGAGAATTGTGATGACAACTGCATGGAGTATTGTGATGACAAGAGCATATAACATTTTAATGTGAAGTGCCAGGAGCATTGTAATGACAAGGACGTGGAGAATTGTGAGGACAAGGGACATTTAGCTTTGTGATGACTAGGCATGGAGCATGGTGATGGCAAAACCGTGGAGCATTGTGATGAGAAGACCTTGGGTAATTGTGGTGTCGAGCATCATGGAGCACTATAATGAAAAGGGGCATGAAGCATTGTGATGACAGGTGTCAGGGAGCATTGTGATGACAGGTGTCATGAAGCAATGAGATGACAAGGGCATGGAGCATTGTGATGACAAGTGCATGGAGCATTGCAATTTCAAATGCATGGAGAATTGTGATGACAAGAGCATGTAATATTTTGATGAGAAGTGTCATGTAGCATTGTGATGACAAGGACGTGGAGAATTGTGATGACAAGGGACATGGAGCTTTGTGATAACCAGGGCATGGAGCATTGTGATGACAGGGGTCATGGAGCATTATTATGACAAGGCCATGGTGCATTCTGACATAAGATATCACTTATGAAGGGAATGTAAACATGGCTACATATGAACTGAATTAGGGAAGAGAACAGTCTCAGATTGAGAAAACACTCTAATGCTTGCTTAAAGGGAAAGACAGGTGGGGAGATGCACAAAACAAAAGTTTGATATTAGCACAGGTACAGTTCCACAATCCAAAAAGAGAAGAGACAAGCCCTACTCCTTCCTCAGTAAACGGAACTCAACATCCTTATTCCCCACAGAGAAATATATCTGACTAGTAAGAATTATAAAACCTATGTATTGATATGTCTCCGTAAGGGAACCAAGTGTGTCTAGAACGACATAAACATGGCAGTGAGAATCAGCTCAAACCCACTGTAAAAATGAATTTCAAAACAAAACATAAAAATAGTAAAATTCTTACACAATACCTTCAGGGGTTCTGATGAAACCTGGAATGACCCTATCTACAATGACAGCTGGATGTGGCATAACGCTGGTCACTTGGGACTGAGAGGATTGGTGAGATAGGGTGAAAAAATGCAGACCCTTTAAAGCAATTATGCCTGCCACGCTTTCCATGGTTCCCAACTCTCCAAGTAGAAGGGAATATCACTACAGTTATAACATGTATGGGAACCTAGAGAATGGAAACCATCTGATGGTGAAAGGTTTCTAAAACTCTACTACTTTTTCTTCTCTCCTTGTGCTCCAGTTTGACATTCCAACTGCTTTACTATCAATCTCCCAACTTGGAGAGTCAGCCCCTATAACCTCCTGGTTCGCACAGTTGGAAAATTGTGCAGAGGATATAAGGGAAGAGAGAGAACCAATGAGAGAGTAGCTGTAGGCATTTGGACGGCCACATTTCACTCTAATTACCCGTCATGAAGAGGAATAAACCAAAGACTCAGCCTGCCCCCCCCAGAACCAGTATAAGTCCAGAAGCAAAACTGTGGATTTGCGGTCAGCTCACAAAAACACGAGTTATAAAATGGAGCTCAGGGCCACAGCAATTCACTAACGTGCAGAGTTATAAAGGACTACTCTCTTCCAAAAATCTGTTGAGGGAAAGCCACGAGGTGGAAGTGAAAATGAGGCAGAATGTCATGAAACAGATTTTAAGAGGTACAATGGAATCGCCTTTAAACACAGGAAAAGCATCACAACTTCGAAAATAATGGAAATGGCCATAAAGGGCATATGGGTTTTCACGTGAATATATTCAGGAGAAAACGCATATGCCATTTTCTGCAAAGCAAGCAAGCGGGCAATGCAAATCTGCACTAAAAAGAAGTGTCACTTCCCACCAGCCAAAAGGGACATCCGCAAAATGTGTAAAAAACAGACAGGCAAGACAGGACCTGCGGAAGAGGGAGCCTTGTTATGCTGATGGGCGGGATGTAAATTGCCAACTGCCTCTCTGGAGGAGTGCACTGTGTTCCCTAAATCAAGTAAACAACAGAGCTACAGAGCCAATGGCACATCCAGTCTAGGTAATATAGCTTGGGAAAACTGAAAATTAGTAAGACAGATCCACACCAAAATTCAGGGCTGCACTGCTTACAAAAACCTCAACTTGGGTACACCTTAAATATCCCAGGAAAGACAAAAATGGTTCAAGAAATTGTGGTACTTACGTATGACGGATTATCCCTCAGCCATGAAATCAATGTCATAAGACCAGTAGCAGCAAAATGAGTGGATTCAGGTACGATAATTCTAAGTGAAATAAGTCAAACAGAAAAAGAAAATTATCATAAGATATCAATTATGAAGATCCTGTAAACATGGCTACATATGAACTGAGACAGGAAAGAGAAGGGAGTCTCACATTTAGAAAACAACCTTATGCCTTCTTAAGGGGGAAGGAGAGGTGGGGTGATGCATAAAACCAGAGTTTGATATTAGTACAGCTACAGTTCCAAAAATCAAATACAGAATAGAGAAGACCTACACGTTCCTCAGTGAAAGGGACTCAACACCCCATATTCAATGCAGAGTAATATATCTTACTAGTAAGAATCTTAAAACCTATGTATTGATATGTCTCCATAAGGGAATCAAGTGTGTCTAGACTGGCATAAACATGGCAGTGAGAATCAGCTCAACCCACTATAAAAAGGAAATTCAAAAACAATACAAAAAAACAGGGAAATTCCTTACAATTTCTTCAGGGTCTCTGATGAAACCTGGAATGACCCTATCTACAATGACAGCTGGATGTGGCATAAGGCTGGACACTTTGGACTGAGAGGAATGTTGAGATTGGGTGAGCAAATGCAGACTCTTTAAAGCAATAATGAGCAGCACCCATTCCATGGGTCCGAACTCTCCAGGTTGAAGGGAATATTACAACATCTATAACATGTTCGGGAAACCAAGAGAATGGACACACTGTGAATACGAAAGGTTTCTAAAACTAAACTAATAGTCCCTCTCCTGGTGCTACGGTTTGATTTTCCAACTGCTTTACTATCAATCTCCCAACTTAGAGAGGCAGCCCCTTTAACCTCCTGGTTCTCACAGGTTGCCAATTTGGCAGAGGATGAAAGGGAAGAGGGAGAACCAATGAGAGAGTAGCTGTTAAGCATTTGGACCGCCAAATGTCACTCTAATTTTCCGGCCAGAAGAAGAATTAACAAAAGTCTCAGCCACCCACCGAAAACCAGTATAGGTCCTGAACCAAAATACTGGACTTGCGTTCAGCTCACAAAAAACGAGATAAAAAATGGAGCTCAGGGGCAAAGCAATTCACAAACTGGCAGAGTAATAAAGGGCAACTATCTTCCAACAATCTGTTGAGGGAAGGCAACTAGGCGGACTTGAAAGCGAGGCAGAATAGCAGGAAACAGATTTCAAGAGGTACGTTGGAATCGCCTTTAAAGCACAGGAAGAGGAACACAACTTCGACAATGATGCACATGGCCAAAAAGGCCGTATGCGTTTTCTCCTGAATATATGTAGGGGAAAACGCATACACACTTTTGGCCAAGTAAGCAAGTGGGCAATGCAAGTCTGCACTACAAAGAAGTATCACTTCCCACCGGTCACAAGGGTCATCCACAAAATGGGTAAAAACCAGAAAGGCAAGACAGGCCCTGGAGAACAGGGAGCCTTGTTATGCTGATGGGCGGGATGTAAATTGCCAACTGCCTCTCTGGAGGAGTGCATTGTGTTCTCTAAAACAAGTAAACAACAGAGCTACAGAGCCAAGGACACTTCCAGTCTAGGGAATATACCTTGGGAAAACTGAAAATCAATAAGTGAGAGGCACCCCAATATTTAGGGCTACACTGCTTACAATAACCTCAACTTGGGTACAACTTAAATATCCCAGGAAATATAAAAATGGCTCAAAAAATTGTGGTACATACGTACGATAGAATATCCCTCAGCCATGAAATCAATGTCATAAGACCAGTAGCAGCAAAATGAGTGGATTCAGGTACGATGATTCTAAGTGAAATAAGTCACACAGAAAAAGAAACGTATCATAAGATATCACTTATGAAGATCCTGTAAACATGGCTACACATGAACTGAGTTAGGAAAGAGAACAGAGTCTCACATTTAGAAAACACTCTTATGCCTGCTTAAGGGGGAAGGAGAGGTGGGGTGATGCATAAAACCAGAGTTTGATATAAGCACAGGTACCGTTCCAAAAACCAACTATGGAATAGACAAGACCTACACCTTCCTCAGTGAAAGGGACTCAAAACGCCATATTTCCCACAGAGGAATATATCTGAGAAGTAAGCATCTTAAAACCTATGAATTGATAAGTCTCCGTAACGGAATCAAGTGTGTCTAGACTGGCATAAATATGGCAGCGAGAATCAGATCAAACCCACTATAAAAAGGAATTTCAAAAACAAAAAAAAAAGGAAAATTCTTTACAATTCCTTCAGGGTCTCTGATGAAACCTGGAATGACCCTATCTACAATGACAGCTGGATATGGCATAAGGCTGGATACCTGGGACTGAGAGGATTGGTGAGATTGGGTGAGCAAATGCAGACCCTTTAAAGCAGTAATGCATGGCACCCATTCCATGGGTCCGATGTCTCCAGGTTGAAGGGAATATTACTACAGCTATAACATGTACGGGAAACCTAGTGAATGGACACATTGTGAATACTAAAGGTCTCTAAAACTCAACGAATCGTCCCTCTCTTTGTGCTCCAGTTTGACCTTCCAACTGTTTTACTGTCAATCTCCCAACTTGGAGAGACAGCACCTTTAACCTCCTGGTTCGCACAGGTTGCCAATTTGGCAAAGGATGAAAGGGAATAGGGAGAACCAATGAGAGAGTAGCTGTTAGGCATTTGGACGGGCACATATCACTCTTATTTCCCGGGAGGAAGAAGAATTAACCGAAGTCGCAGCCACCCACCGAAAACCAGTATAGGTCCTGAACCAAAATATTGGACTTGCGTTCAGCTCACAAAAAAACGAGTTAAAAAATGGAGCTCAGTGGCAAAGCAATTCACAAACTGGCAGAGTAAAAAATGGCAACTATCTTCCAACAATCTGTTGAGGGAAGGCAACTAGGCAGACTTGAAAGCGAGGCAGAACAGCAGGAAACAGATTTCAAGCGGTACGTTGGAATCGCCTTTAAAGCACAGGAAGAGGAGCACAACTTCGACAATGATGCACATGGCCAAAAAGGCCGTATGTGTTTTCCCCTGAATATATTCAGGGGAAAACGCATACACACTTTTGGCCAAGCAAGCAAGTGGGCAATGCAAGTCTGCACTACAAAGAAGTATCACTTCCCACCGGTCAAAAGGGACATCCACAAAATGGGTAAAAACCAGAAAGGCACGACAGGCCCTGGAGAACAGGGAGCCTTGTTATGCTGATGGCCGGGATGTAAATTGCCAACTGCCTCTCTGGAGGAGTGCACTGTGTTCCCTAAAACAAGTAAAGAACAGAGCTACAGAGCCAAGTACACTCCCAGTCTAGGGAATATACCATGGGAAAACTGAAAATGAATAAGACAGAGCCACCCCAAAATTTAGGGCTGCACTGCTTACAAGAACCTCAACTTGGATACACCTTATGTATCCCTGGAAACGTAAAAATGGTTCAAGAAATTGTGGTACTTACGTATGATGGAATATCCCTCAGCCATGAAATCAATGTCATAAGACCAGTAGCAGCAAAATGATTGGATTCAGGTACGATGATTCTAATTGAATTAAGTCACACAGAAAAAAAAAACCTATCATAAGATATCACTTATGAAGATCCTGTAAACATGGCTACACATGAACTGAGTTAGGAAAGAGAACAGAGTCTCACATTTAGAAAACACTCTTATGCCTGCTTAAGGGGGAAGGAGCGGTGGGGTGATGCACAAAACCAGAGTTTGATATAAGCACAGGTACCCTTCCAAAAACCAACTATGGATTAAACAACACCTACACCTTCCTCAGTGAAAGGGACTCAAAACCCCATATTTCCCGCAGAGGAATATATCTGACTAGTAAGGATCTTAAAACCTATGTATTGATATGTCTCCATAAGGGAATCAAGTGTGTCTAGACTGGCATAAACATGGCAGCGAGAATCAGCTCAAACCAACTATAAAAATGAATTTCAAAAACAAAACAAAAAAACAGGCAAATTCTTTACAATTCCTTCAGATTCTCTGATGAAACCTGGAATGACCCTATCTACAACGGAAGCTGGATGTGGCATAAGGCTGGACACATGGGACTGAGAGGGTTGGTGAGATTGGGTGAGCAAATGCAAACCCTTTAAAGCAATAATGCATGGCACCCATTCCATGGATCGCAACTCTCCAGGTTGTAGGGAATATTACTACAGCTATAACATGTATGGGAAACGTAGAGAATGGACATACAGTGAATAGGAAAAGTTTCTAAAACTCAACGGATAGTGTCTCTCCTTGTGCTCCAGTTTGACTTTTCAACTGCTTTACTATCAATCTCACAACTTGGAGAGCAGCTCCTTTAACCTCCTAGTTCGCACAGGTTGCCAATTTGTCAAAGGATGAAAGGGAAGAGGGAGAACCAATGAGAGAGTAGATGTTAGGCATTTGGACAGGTACATGTCACTTTAGTTGCCCGGCAGGAAGTAGAATTAACCAATGTCTCAGCCACCCGCCGGGAACCAGTATAGGTTTTGAACCATAATTTTGGATTTGTGGTCAGCTCACAAAAACGAGTTGAAAAATGGAGCTCAGGGGCACAGCAATTTACAAACTGGCAGAGTAATAGAGGACAACTATCTTCCAAAAATCTTTTGAGGGGAGGCAGAGAGGCGGACTTTAAAACGAGGCAGAATAGCAGGAAACAGATTTCAAGAGGTACGTTGGAATCACATTTCAAGCACTAGACGAGGGGCAGAACTTCGACAATGATGCACTTGGCCATAAAGGGCGTATGCTTTTTCTCCTGAATATATTCAGGAGAAAATGCATACGCCCATTTTGGCCAAGCAAGCAAGCATCAATGCAAATCTGCACTACAAAGAAGTATCCCTTCCCACCGGTCAAAAGGGACATCCGCAAAATGTGTAAAAACCAGAAAGGCAAGACAGGCCCTGGAGATCAGGCAGCCTTGTTATGCTGATGGGCGGGATGTAAGTTGCCTACTGCCTCTCTGGAGGAGTGCATTGTGTTCCCTAAAACAAGTAAACAACAGAGCTACACAGCCAAGGGCACTTCCAGTCTAGGGAATATACCTTTGGAAAACTGAAAATCAATAAGAGAGAGCCACCCTAAAATTTAGCGCTGCACTGCTTACAAGAACCTCAACTTGGGTACACCTTAAGTATCCCAGGAAAGACAAAAATGGTTCAAGATATTGTGGTACTTACGTACGATGGAATATCGCTCAGCCATGAAATCAATGTCATAAGGCCAGTAGCAGCAAAAAGAGTGGATTCAGGTACGATGATTCTAAGTGAAATAAGTCACACAGAAAAATAAACTTATCATAAGATATAACTTATGAAGTTCCTGTAAATATGGCTACACATGAACTGAGTTAGGAAAGATTACAGAGTAACTAATCTTATCATAAATTATCACTCATAGCGGGAATGTACACATGACTACACATGAACTGAATTACAAACACAACAGAGTCACACAATTAGAAAACATCTTCTGCCTGCTTAATGGGAAAGCCGAAGTGGGGTGATGCATAAAACCACAATTTTAAATTAGCACAGATACCGTTATATAAACCATGTATGTAATAGAAAACACCTACTCCCGGCACAATGAACTGGACTCAACACCCCCTATTCATTGCAGAGGAATATGTCTGACTGTAAGTATTTTAAAACATATGTATTCTCATGTCTCCATAATGGAATCATGTGTGTGTATAACGGCATGAACACAACACTGAAATTCAGTTAAACCCACTTATAAAAATAAATTTCCAAAGCAAAATGCAAAAAGAGAGAGAAAGTCTTAAAAATTACGTTCAGGGCCTGTGATGCAAGCTAGATTGACCACCTTTACACCCACAGCTGGATGAGACATATGACTGGACACTTGGGGCTGACAAGATTGCTGAAGTTGTGTGAACAAAAGAACACCACTTAGAGCAATACTGTGTGCTACCCATTCTAGTGGTCCCAACTCTCCAGGTTTAAGGGAATCTTTCTATAGTTAAAACATGCATGGGAAACCCAGTGGATGGTACACTGTGTAATTGGGAAAGTTTTCTAAAAGGTACCTCATTTTTCCTTTTGTCGTGCTCGGATTCGCCATTCCATCTGCATTACTCAAAATCTCCCCACTTGGAGTGTCAGCGCCTTTACCCTCCCATTATGCACAGTTTGCAAATTGTGCAGAGGATGAACAGGAAGAGGGGAAATAAATGAGAGATTAGCTGTAGGTGTTTGGATGGGCACATGTCACTCTAGTTTCCTATCAGGAAGAAGAATTAACCAAAGGCTCAGCCTGAAGCTCCGGAACCAGACTAGGGCATAAAGCCATCCTGCGGTATTGCAACCAGCTCACAAAGAGGCGAGTTGAAAAATGGAAATCAGGGGCACAGCAATTCACAAACTTGCAGAGTTATAAAGGAAAACTATCATCCAGAAATATATTGAGGAAAGGCAGTGAAGAGGATTTGAATGCAAGGCAGAATTGAAGGAAACAGATTTCAAGAGGTAGATTGGAGTCGTCTTTAAAGCACATGAAAAGCGACAGAATTTCGACAATGTTGCCGTTGGCTGAAAATGGATTATGTGTATTTTCTTGAATATATTCGGGAAAATATGCATATGCCCTTTTTGGCAAAGCAAGCCATCAGGCATTGCAAATCCACACTACAGAGAAGTGTCCCTTACCTCCAGTCAAAAGGGCCATCCACAAATAGTGTAAAAACCACAAATGCAGGACAGGCCATGGAGAAAAGGGAGCCTGGTTACGACGATGGACATGATGTAAATTGCCAACAGCCTCTCTGGAGAACTGTATGTTGTTTTCTAAAACAGAGCTACAGAGCATAGCACACTTCCACTCATGGGCGTTTATTTTGGGAAAACTAAAAATCCACAACACACAGCCAGCCCAAACTTTAGGGCTGCTCTGTTTACAAGAACCTCAACTTCGTTACACTTTATATATCCCAGGAAAGGAAAAAAAAATGGATATAGATGTCGTGGTACTTATATACAATGGAATGTCACTCAGACATAAAATCAATGTCATAAGGCCAATAGCAGCATAATGAGTGGCTTTAGGTATGATGATGCTAAGTGAAATGAGCCACAAAGAAAAAGAAACTTATTGTAATATATCACTTATAGAGGAAATGTAAACATGGCTACACATGAACTGAATTTCAAAAGACAACAGAGTTACACATTTAGAAAACACACTTATGCCTCCTTAAGGGGAAAGGTGACGTGGGGTGATGTGTAAAAGCAGAGTTTGAAATTAGCACAGATTCCATTTCATATACCAAATATGTAATAGACAAGACCTACTCCTTTCTCAATGAACTGGACACAAAACACCCTATTCACTGAAGAGGAATATATCTGACTGGTAATAACCTTGAAACCTATGTATTTATATGTCTCCATAATGGAATCAAGTGTATGTAGATTGGCATAAACACAGATCAATGGAACAGGACAGAAAGCCCAGAGATAAACCTACATACCTATGGCTATCTCATCTATGACAAAGGAGCTAAGGATATACAATGGAGAAAAGACAGTCTCTTCAGTAATTGGTGCTGGAAAAACTGGACCCCTACACATAAAAGAATGAAATTAGAACACTCCATAACACCATACACAAAAATAGACTCTAAATTGATTAGAGATCTAAATATAAGACCAGACACTATAAAACACTTAGAGGAAACCATAGGCAGAACACTCTATGACATAAATCACAGCAAGATCCTTTTTGACCCACCTCCTAGAGAAATGGAAATAAAAACAGAAATCAACAAATGGGACCTAATGAAACTTAAAAGCTTTTACACAGTACAGGAAAACATAAACAAGATGCAAAAACAACCCTCAGAATGGGAGAAAATATTTTCAAATGAAGCAATTGACAAAGGATTAATCTCCAAACTTTACAAGCACCGCATGAAGCTCAATATCACAAAAACAAACAATCCAATCCAAAAACGGGCAGAAGACCTAATAGACATTTCTCCAAAGAAGATATACAGATTACCAAGAAACACATGAAAGGATGCTGAACATCACTAATCATTAGAGTAATGCAAATCAAAACTACCGTGAGGTATCACCTCACAGCAATCAGAGTGGCAATCATCAAAAAAATCTACAAAACAATAAATGCTGGAGAGGCCTTTATTGGAGAAAAGGGAACACATTTGCACTGTGGGTGGGAATGTAAATTGATATGAGCACTAGGGAGAACAGTATGGAGGTTCCTTTAAATAAATAACAATAGAAGTAACATAGGACACAACAATCCAACTACTGGGCATTTGCCTTGCGAAAACCATAATTCAAAAAGAGTTATGTACAAAAATGTTCATTGCAGCTCTATTTGCATTAGACAGGACATGGAAGCAACGTAAGTGTCCATCGACAGATGAATGGATAAAGAAGATCTGGCACATATATACAATCAAATATTACTCAAACATAAAAAGAAGCAAAACTGAGTTATTTGTACTGAGGTGGATGGACTTAGAATCTGTCCTACACAGTGAAGTAACTCAGAAAGGGAAAAACAAATACTGTATGTTAACAGAGATATTTGGAATCTAATGAAGAAAAAAAAAGATTTTGAAGAACCTAGTGGCAGGACAGGATTAAGGACACAGACATAGAGAAAGGACTTGAGGACACCGGAAAGGGGATGGGTAAGCTGGGACGATGTGAGAGAGTGGCATGGACATAAATACATTACCAAATGTAACACTGATAGCTACTGAGAATCAGCCACAGAGAAGAGGGAGATCAGCTCGGTGCTTTGTGACCACACAAAGGGGTGGGTTATGGAGTTCGGGAGGGAGATGCATGAGGGAGGGGATCTGGTGATATTTGTATATGTATAGCTGATTCACTTTGTTATACAGCAGAAACGAACACTCCATTGTAAAGCAATTATACTCCAATAAACGTGCAAAAAAAAAAAAAGAATGCCCAAGGATAAACCTACACACCTATGGTCAACTAATCTATGAGAAAGGAGGCAAGACTATACAATGGAGATAAGACAGTCTCTTCAATCATTGGTGCTGGGAAATATGGACAGCTACATGTAAAAGAATGAAATTAGAACACTCCCCAACACCATACATAAAAATATATTCAAAATGGATTAGAGACATTAATGTAAGACCAGACAGTATAAAACTCTGAGAGGAAAATTTACGAAGGATACTCTGACGTAAATCACAGCAAGATCTTTTTTGATCCACCTCCTATAGTAATGAAATAAAAAAGAAAACTAAACAGATGGGACTAATGAAACGTAAAAGCTTTTGCAAAGCAAGGGAAACTACAAACAAGACGAAAAGACAACCCTCAGAATGGCAGAAAATATTTGCAAACGAATCAATGGACAAATGATTAATCTCCAATATATATAAACAGCTCATGCAGCTCAATATTAATAAAACAAACAACCCAATACAAAAATGGAAGATCTAAATAGACATTTGTTCCAAGAAGACATAGAGATGGCCAGTACGCACATGAAAATATGCTCAACATCACTAATTATTAGAGAAATGGAAATCGAAACTTCAATGAGGTATCACGTCACACCTGTTAGAATGGGCATCATCAGAAAATCTACAAACAACAAATGCTGGAGAGGGTGTGGAGCAAAGGAACCTTCTTCCACTATTGTTGGGAATGTAAATCGATACAGTCTCTATGGAGAACAGTATGGAGGTTCCTTAAAAAACTAAAAATAGAATTACCATATAATCCAGCAATCCCACTACTGGGCATATACCCAGAGAAAACCATAAATCAAAAAGACACATTCACCACAATGTTCACTGCAGCACTATTTACAATAGACAGGTAATGAAAGCAACCTAAGTGCCCACAGACAGACGAATGGATAAAGACGTGGTACATATATACAACGGAATATTACTCAGCCATACATAGGAATGAAATTGGGCCATTTGTAGAGACCTTGATGGATCTAGAGACTGTCATACAGAGTGAAGTAAGTCAGAAAGAGAAAAACAAATATTGTATATTAATGCATATATGTGGAACCTAGAAAAATGGTACAGATGAACCAGTTTGCAGGGCAGAGATAGAGACAGATGTAGAGAACAAACATATGGACACCAAGGAGGGAACGCCATGTGAGGGTGGTGGTGGGATGAATTGGGAGACTGGGATTCACATGTGCACACTTATATGTATAAAATACATATCCAATAAGAACCTGCTGTATAAAAGAAATAAATTAAAAAAAATTAAAAATAAATAAATAACATTTAATAAAATAAAACAGAAAAATAATTTTTCCCTTCTCATAGACGTCTTTATATTAATGCATTATTTCCATGTTTATATCTCCAAATAAAAAAAAAGATGAATAAATAAAATCTAACTTGAACCAAAAAGAAAAAAAGAAAAAAAAAAAAACAGAACTCACCAGTTATACAGAGGAAAATCGTATCAGGGCACTTGATCCAGTGGTAAAAAATTCTTAAGTTGGTCAGAGGTGGGAAATCGTCTCCCATGCACTCAGCAGCGCTCACCCCTACAAGGAGCATCCTCATTGCAAAGCTGGGGGACTGTGTCGAGGCGTCTGTGAGTAAATGTGAGCTGAGCCCCAGTCCTGCTGCAGCTGAACTCTTCCCACCCTTTCCAGGTAAAACACCTGAATATGTACAAGCACTTGCAAGCCTAGAGGAAGGGCTGTGGAGCCACACCAGCGACAGCACGCAGGCCGACTTGGTGCCTGCAGGCCAGCCAGGACGGTCCTGGCCCCAGATGCTCTTCTGGAAGCTTTCCATTTCCCTGCCTGAGATACCCCTCCTGCCACAGCCCCCACTGCTTTTTTACTTCCTCACCTCTGCCTGGGGAGAAATTACAGTGGCAGGTATAGGTGACACATCCTCTTCTTTAGCAGGTGGCAGCCTGGCAACTCCTGCAGAGAGTCCAGCAGAGCCCCACTTACACTGGGCCACCCACAAAGCCACGGCCCCTCACTCCCTCCCACCACCCCAGCCCCGACACTGCTGACGGGGCAGAGAATATGGCGTCAGGCACAGCTACAGGGGCTCTTGCTGACTGGAGAGGTGTTTATATTGACCTTAACCCAGGCACACCTGTGGGGGGGGGCTGGCAGGCAGTGTCAGGCTGCCCAAATCAACCAATCCTTACCCCTCAGGGGCTCACAGTTGCAGAAAATGAACCTTGCTAAACGGGTCAATCCCAAGGAAAAGGTGTGGTCTCTTGAGAGTCAGGATAGACAAGGGGCTGCAGCTGCGGCTTGTTTTCTTATCATTTTATCTGGTCCATGAGTGGAAAACAACTTCAAGAAGACCCTATCCTAATGAGAGGAACACAGGTGTCAGGGAGAGGAGTGATGGTGGTTGGAGACAGAGGCCTGGTGCCCTGGCTGCAGTGGAAGTGTCTGGAAGACCAGGCAGAGAGAGGCTGCACGGAGTGATAGCCAGGGTCACAGAACTGTCAGAGCTGCTGTTTGTTAGTTCAAGTCCTGCTCGGAGGTGTTCTGTGTCAGCTGTGAGCGACAGGTGAGCTGGGGATTCTCTGCAAGGTGGGCTATGTGCACAGTTCCTGTGTGTCCAGCCCTGCTGGGGTACCTGCCCAGGGTAGTTCAATATCCTGGGAAGGGCCAGACTATGAGAGCCCCATGGGCTGCTGGGTAGCTGCAGAGGTGAGCTGCATACCCTGGGAGGGACTTGAACACAAGAGCCCCGTGGGCTGTGGGGTGCGGGATGCAGCCCAGGTGAGCTCCATATCCTTGGATTGGCCTGACCACGAGAGCCCCATGGGCTGCTGGAGACCTGGTAAAGGATATCAGGACAGTCAGTGAAGCCACCGAGGATCTACATCCAGTAGCTCCTATTTCCTACACCCTGCTGGAAATTCTACCATACACCAGGCCATGGCATTCTGTATTACACTTCAATGATGCCTTCTTCTGTATTCCATTCATCTCAGAGTCACAAGAATTTTTGGCTTGTGAGTGGCACGACACAACATGCAACAAAACCAATAATGCTGGGCCGTCCTGCACCAATGGTTCAAAAATCCCCACACCATCATTGGGGAAATGACCTCTAAAGACCTAAACGTTCTACCTCTGTAAAAGGGAACCCTCCTTCAATGTGCAGATGACATTCTGATCGCCAGGCCTACTAAAGACGCCTCTGAACTACCTAGCCAAGAAAGGATAGAAGGTGTCCAAGAAAAAGGCTCAAATATCCCAGGCTCAGGTGACATGCCTGGGCTTCATCCTCACAGATATTTGGAGAAACGCATCCCAGGATAGGGAAGAAGCCATTTGCAGCCTTACCTCTTCTAAAACTAGAAGACAGCTTAGGGGTTCCTGGGGAGGCCAAGGTTTTCTGCATCTGGATCCCTAACTACAGTCTAATAGCTGGGCCTCTACATGAAACACTGACACGAAAAGATGATGATCTTTTTGAATAGAATCCAGAAGCAGCCTTTCAAGAATGGAAAGAGCAGTCAATTCAGATCCTTGCCCAGGAACTCGCTAATTTAGCTAAACCCTTTGACCTTTACATACGCAGTCAAAGGTTAATCGCCCTTGGAGCCTTAGTGCAAAAACTGGGACCACTTGAAATGGAGCAACACAAGAATGCCCTTCAGGTATGATAAACTATGGTCACCAAGGGCTTTGCCCACCGACTCATCAGGCCAGGATACTGGGGTATCTAAAAAGCTGGAAATCAGCAGCCCACAAGGCCAGCTCCCTCCTAAGGGAATAGGACCCCACGTGGTGATCCTAACCACCCATCATATCGTGAAGTTGCAGGGGTCGCTCTGTGGACACACTGACCTCGAGTGAGGAGGCCCTCCAACTCCTACCTCCAGAGAGACAAATGGGGGCAACGTGTCCCGAAGATGACTCGTGTGACCATCACTTGACCTGGAGTTTCTCTCAGAAAACAAGAAGACTGTGCCCCGAAAGAGCAGACTACTGCTTGCAGGACTTACTTCACACAGAGGGGAGCTAATAAGCTTGGCGTGGGAAACGTATATCACGCTTTCACCATAGAAAACCCTACAGACACCACGGTGATGGTGGCCAATATGACCGGCTGGACTGCTGGCTACTTCTAAAGGCCGTGGACTCAGTGGACGTCATGGTCCTGTATCACCACTGACCCTGGACTGTCTGGGAGTTGCACGGGCAGGGCTCTGACACATGGTGCTGTTTGTACATTAATTCAGGGACCTAATTAAAGAAAGCACAGACTACTGGTCAGAGCATTGTGATGACAAGTGTTATGGAACATTGGGATCACAAGGGTTTGGAGCATTGTGATGATAGAAGTCATGGATCATTTTGTTTTCAAGGAGCATGGATCATTGGGATGACAAGGGCATGAATCAATGTGATCCCAAAGTTCATGGAGGATTTTGATGACAATGGTAAGGGAGGATTGTGATGACAAGCAAATGGAGCATTTTGATGACAAGGTCATGTAGCATTTTGCTGACACAGGCATGGAGCATTGTGATGATAAGGGTCATAGAGCACTGTGATGAGAAGCATCACGGATCATTGTGATTATAGGGGTCATGGAGCATTGGGATGACAAGGGCATGGATCATTGTGATGACAAGTGTCATGGAGAATTGGGCTGAAAATGTTCATGGAGCATTGTGCTGACTAGGGAATGGAGCACTGTGATGACAAGAGTCCCAGATCACTGTGTTGTCAGGGGTCATGGAGCGTTGTGATGACAGTGGTCATGGAGCATTGTGATGATAGGGATCATGAAGCATTGTGATGAGAAGTTCCTGGAGAATTGGACTGAAAATGATCAGGAAGTATTGTGAGGACAGGGGTCATGGAGCATAGTGATGACAAGGGAATGGAGCACTGTGATGAAAAGTTCCTGGAGAATTGTGATGAGAAGACCATGGAGCCTTGTAATAACAAGTCTCATGGAGCATTCTGATGAAAAGGGGCATGGAGTATTGTGATTACAGGGGTCTTGGGGCATTGTGATGACAAGGGCATGGAGCATTGTGATTACAGGTGACTTGGAGCATTGTGATGAAATTGGCATGGATCATTGTTATGAAAATGGTATGGAGCCTTGTCATGACAGTGTTCCAGGAGCATACTGATGACAAGTGTCAGGGAGCATTGTGATGACAAGTGTATAGAGCACTGTGATGACAAAGGTCATGGAGCACTGTGATGAGAAGTCCATGGATAATTGTGATGATGAGCGTCAAGGGACGTTGTGATGATTAGTGTTATGGAACATTGTGATCACAAGGATTTGGAGCATTGTGATGAGATAGATCATCGAATATTTTGATTTCATTGTGATGACAATAGCCTGAAGCATTATGATGATGGGCATGGTGCATTGTGATGACAGGGTTCATGGAGCATTGAGATGCAAAGGGGCATGGATCATTGTGATTAGAGGGTTCATGGACCATTGTGATGACAATGGCATGGAGCATTGAGATGCCAAGGGTCATGGAGCCTTGTGATGACAAAGGTCATGGAGCATTTTGATGACAAGGGCGTGGTACATTGTGATGAGAAGGGCAGGGAGCATTGTGATGACAGGGTTATAGAGCAATTTGATGAAAAGGGTCATGGAATATTTTGATGACAGGTGTTATGGTACATTGTGATGTCAGGGGTCATTGAGCATTTTGAGGAAAAGTGTTATGGAGCATTTTGATGACAGGGGTTATGGAACATTGTGATGTCAGGGATCATCGAACTTTGTGATGATAAGTGCATGTAGCATTGCAAAGACAGAAGTAATGGAACATTTTGATGACAGGGGTGAGGGAGTATTGTGATGAATAGTGATGTAACATTGTGATATCAGTGTTGAGAGAGCATTTTGATGAGAAGTGCATGGAGCATTGTGATGACAAGTTTTATGGAGCATTGTGGTGACAAGATTGTGGAGCACTGTGATGAAAAGTGCAGGGTGCATTGTGATGACATGGGTCATGGAACACTGTGCTGACAAGCGCATGGAGCATTGTGATGACCAGGTCATGCAGTATTGTGAAGACAGGTGTCCGGGAGCATTGGGAGGACATATGTAATGGCCCATTGCGATGACAATGGCATGGAGCATTGTGATGCCAAATGTCATGGATCATTGTGATGACAATGGCTTGCAACATTGTTATGACAAGTGTCAGGGAGCATTGTGCTGACAAGTGCATGGAGAATTGTGATGACAAGGGTCATGGAGCATTCTGATGACAACCTTGTGGAGTATTTTGTTGACAATGGCATGGAGCATTGTGATGAAAACGGCATGGGACATTGTGATGAAAAACGCATGGAGCCTTTTCGTGACAGGGTTCAAGGAGCATTCTGATGACAAGTGTCAGGGAGCATTGTGATGACAAGTGTATTGAGAATTGTGATGACAAAGGTCATGGAGCATTGTGATGAAAAGGGCATGGAGTATTGTGATGACAGGCATCATGGAGCGTTTTGATGACAAGTGTTATGGAACATTGTGATCACAAGGGTTTGGATCATTGTTATGACAAAGGTCATGGATCATTTTGATTTCAAGGAGCATGGAGCATTGTGATGACAAGGGCATGAAGCAATGTGATCCCAAAGTTCATGGAGGATTGTGATGACAATGGATATGGAGTATTGCGATGACAAACGCATAGAGCATTGTAATGACAAGGTCATGTAGCATTTTGCTGACAAAGGCATGGAGCATTGTGATGACAGGTGTCATGGAGCACTGTGATGAAAGCGTCATGGAGCATTGTGAATATAGGGGTCATGGAGCATTGGGATGACAAAGGCATGGATCATTGTGATGACAAGGGTCATGGAGCACTGGGCTGAAAATGTTCATGGAGTGTTGTGATGACAGGCGTCATGGAGCATTGTGATAACTAGGGAATGGAGCATTGTGATGACAAGAGTCCCGTATCATTTTGTTGTCAGGAGTCATGGAGTGTTGTGATGACAGTGGTCATGGAGATTTGTGATATTGGCCATGGAGCATTGTGATGAGTAGGTCGTGAAGCATTGGGCTGAAAATGTTCATGGATTATTGTGATGAGAGGGGTCATGGAGCATTGTGATGACAAGGGTATGGAGCATGGTGATGACAAGTTCCTGGAGCATTGTGATGAGAAGACCATTGATAATTGTGATGACGAGCGTCATGGGGCATTGTGATGACAAGTGATATGGAGTATTGTGATCACAAGGGTTTGTAGCATTGTTATGACAGAGGTCATGGAGCATTTTGATTTCATTGTGATGACAATAGCATGAAGCATTATGATGATGGGCATGTTGCATTGTGATGACAGGGTTCATGGATCATTGAGATGAAAAGGGGCATAGAGCATTGTGATTACAGGGTTCTTGGAGCATTGTGATGAGAAGGGTCATGGAGCTTTGTGATGACAAGGCCATGGAACATCGTGATGGCAGGGGTCATGGAGCATTGTTATGTTAGGTGTAATGGAGCATTCTGACGGCAAGGGCGTGGAGCATTGTGATGAGAAGGCCATGGAGCATTCTGATGACATGTGTCATGGAGCTTTGTGAAGACAAGGGCCTGGAGCAACGTGATGAGAGCGTTCATGGAGCATTGTGATGACAATGACATGGAGCATTGTGATGCCAAAATTCATGGATCTTTGTGATGAAAAAAGTCATGGAGCATTTTGATAGCAAGGGCGTTGTTCATTGTGATGAGAAGGGCAGGGAGCATTGTGATGACAGGGTCATGGAGCAATTTGATGAAAAGTGTCATGGAACATTTTGATGACAGGTGTTATGGAACATTGTGATGTCAGCGGTCATTGAACATTGTGATGATAAGTGCATGTAGCATTGTGATGACTGGAGTCATGGAACATTGTGATGACAGGAGTGAGGGAGTATTGTGACAAATAGTGATGTAGCATTGTGATATCAGTGGTGAGAGAGCATTTTGATGAGAAGTGCATGGAGCATTGTGATGACAAATTTTAAGGAGAATGTGATGACAAGATTGTGGAGCACTGTGATGACAAGCGCATGGTGCATTGTGATGACATGTGTCATGGAGCATTGTGCTGACAAGCACATGGAGCACTGTGATGGCAAGGGTCAAAGAGCATTTTGATGAAAAGTTCATGGAGCTTTGTGTTTAAGAATGTCACAGAGACTGTTGATGATGAGGGCATGGACCATTGTGATGACAAAGGTCATGAATCATTGTGATGACTGGAGTCATGGAGCATGGTGATGACCGGGGTCATGGAGCATTGTGATAACAAGGGCATGGAGCATTGTGATGACAAGGGCATGGAACATTGGTCTAATAAGTTTCATGGATTATTGCGATGACAGTTGGAATGGCGCATTGTGATGACAAGGGCATGGAGCATTGTGATGACCAGGTCATGCATTATTGTGAAGACAGGTGTCAGGGAGCATTGTGATGACATATGTAATCGCCCATTTGGCTGACAATGGCATGGAGCATTGTGATGCCAAGTGTCATGGAGGATTCTGAAGACAAAGGTAATTGTGCACTGTGATGACAATGGCTTGGAGCATTGTGATGACAAGGGCCAGGGAGCATTGTGCTGACAAGTGCATGGAGAATTGTGATGACAAGGGTCATGGAGCACTCTGTTGACAAGCTTGTGGTGTATTTTGATGACAATGGCATGGAGAATTTTGATGAAAACGGCATGGGGCATTGTGCTTAAAAAGGCAGGGAGCTTTTTCGTGACAGGGTGCAAGGAGCATTCTGAAGAAAAGTGTCAGGGAGCATTGTGAGGACAAGTGTATTGAGAATTGTGATGACAAAGTTCATGTAGCATTGTGATGATAAGGGCATGGATTATTGTGATGACAGGCATCATGGAGCGTTGTGATGACAAGTGTTATGGAACTCTGTGATCACAAGTGTTTGGAGCATTGTGATGAGAGATGTCATGGATCATTTTGATTTCAAGGAGCATGGAGCATTGTGATGACAAGGGCATGAAACAATGGGATCCCAAGTTTCATGGAGGATTGTGATGACAATGGAAATGGAGTATTGTGATGAAAAGCGCATAGAGCATTGTAATGACAAGGTCAAGTAGCATTTTGCTGACAAAGTCATTGATCATTGTGATGACATGTGTCATGGAGCACTGTGATGACAAGCGTCACGGAGCATTGTGAATACAGAGGTCATGGAGCATTGGGATGACAAGGGCATGGATTATTGTGATGACAAGTGTCATGGAGCACTGGGCTGAAAATGTTCATGGAGTGTTGTGATGACAGGCGTCATGGAGCATTGTGATGACTAGGGAATGGAGCATTGTGATGACAACAGTCCCGGATCATTGTGTTGTCAGGTGCCATGGAGTGATGTGATGACAGTGTTCATGGAACATTGTGATGATATTGGCCATGGAGCATTGTGATGAGTATGTCGTGGAGCATTGGGCTGAAAATGTTCATGGATTATTGTGACGACAGGGGACATGGAGCATTGTGATGACAAGGGAATGGAGCATGGTGATGACAAGGTCCTGGAGCATTGTGATGAGAAGACCATGGAGACTTGTGATGACAAGTCTCATGGAGCATTCTGATGAAAAGGGGCATGGAGCATTGTGATTACAGGGTTCTTGGAGCATTGTGATGACTAGGGCATGGAGCATTGTGATGAGAAGGCCATAGAGCATTCTGAAGACATGCGTCATGGAGTTTTTTGATGACAAGGGCATGGAGCATTGTGATTACAGGGGTCTTGGAATATTGTGATGACAAGGGCATGCAGCATTGTGAGGAGAAGAACAAGGAGCATTCTGATGGCCTGCGTCATTGAGTTTTGTGATGACAAGGGCATGGAGCATCGAGATTACATGTGTCTTGGAGCATTGTGAGGAAAAGGACATGGATTATTGTGATGAAAAAGGCATCGAGCCTTGTCATGACAGGATTCAAGGAGCATACAGACAACAAGTGTCAGGGAGCATGTTGATGACAAGTGTATTGAGCATTGTGAGGACAAAAGTCATGGAGCATTGTGATGAGAAGACCATTGATAATTGTGATGACGAGCATCATGGGGCATTGTGATGACAAGTGATATGTAATATTGTGATCACAAGGGTCTGGAGGATTGTTATGACAGTGGTCATGGAGCATTTTGATTTCATTGTGATGACAATAGCATGAAGCATTATGATGATGGGCATGGTGCATTGTGATGACAGGGTTCATGGATCATTGAGATGAAAAGGGGCATAGAGCATTGTGATTACAGGGTTCTTGGAGCATTGTGATGAGATGGGTCATGGAGCTTTGTGATGAAAAGGCCATGGAACATCGTGATGGCAGGGGTCATGGAGCATTGTTATGACAGGGGTAATGGAGCACTGTGATGACAAGGGCAAAGAGCGTTGTGAGGAGAATGACATGGAGCATTGTGATGACATGCGTCAAGGTGCATTGTGCTGAGAAAGGCATAGAGCATTGTGATGACAAGGGTCCAAGAGCATTGTGATGAAAAGTTAATGGAGCATTGTGGTTAAAAAGTCACAGAGACTGTTGATGATGAGCGCATGGACCATTGTGATGAAAAAGGTCATGAAGCATTGTGATGACTGGAGTCACGGTGCATTGTGATGATAGGGGTCATGCAACATTGTGATAATAAGTGCATGGAGCATTGTGTTGACCAGGTGTTGCAGTTTTGTGAAGACAAGTGTCAGGGAGCATTGTGATGACATATGTAATGGCCCATTGTGATGACAATGGCATGGAGCATTGTGATGCCAAATGTCATGGATCATTGTGATGACAATGGCTTGCAACATTATGATGACAAGTGTCAGGGAGCATTGTGCTGAAAAGTGCATGGAGAATTGTGATCACAATGGTCATGGAGCATTCTGATGACAAGCTTGTGGAGTATTTTGATGACAATGGCATGGAGCATTGTGATGAAAACGGCATGGGGCATTGTGATGAAAAAGGTATGGAGCCTTTTCGTGACAGGGTTCAAGGAGCATTTTGACGACAAGTGTCAGGGAGCATTGTGATGACAAGTGTATTGAGAATTGTGATGACAAATGTCATGGAGCATTGTGATGAAAAGGGCATGGAGTATTGTCATGACAGGCATCATGGAGCGTTGTGATGACAAGGGCTATGGAACATTGTGATCACAAGGGTTTGGAGCATTGTGATGACAGAGGTCATGGATCATTTTGATTTCAAGGAGCATGGAGCATTGTGATGGCAAGGGCATGAAGCAATGTGATCCCAAAGTTCATGGAGGGTTGTGATGACAATGGAAATGGAGTATTGTGATGACAAGCGCATAGAGCATTGTAATGACAAGGTCATGTAGCATTTTCCTGACAAAGGCATGGAGCATTGTGATGACAGGTGTCATGGAGCACTGTGATGACAGGCGTCACGTAGCATTGTGAATACAGGGGTCATGGAGCATTGGGATGACAAGGGCATGGATCATTGTGATGACAAGCGTCATGGAGCATTGGGCTGAAAATATTAATAGATTATTGTGATGACAGTGGTCATGGAGCATTGTGATGACAAGGGAATGGAGCATGGTGATGACCAGGCCCTGGAGCATTGTGATGAGAAGTCCATGGTGACTTGAGATGACAAGTCTCATGGAGCATTCTGATGAAAATTGTAATGGAGCATTGTGATTACAGGAGTCTTGGAGCACTGTGATGACTAGGGCATGGAGCACTGTGATGAGAAGGCCATGGAGCATTCTGATGACATGCGTCATGGAGTTTTGTGATGACAAGGGCATGGAGCATTGTGATTACAGGGATCTTGGAGCATTGTGAAGAAAAGGTCATGGATCATTTTGATGAAAACGGCATGGAGCCTTGTCATGATAGGGTTCAAGGAGCATACTGATGACAAGTGTCAGGGAGCATTGTGATGACAAGTGTATTGAGCATTGTGATTACAAAGATCATGGAGCATTGTGATAAGAAGACCATGGATAATTGTGATGATGAGCGTCATGGGAAGTTTTGATGATAAGTGTTATGCAACATTGTGATCACAAGGGTTTGGAGCATTATGATGACAGAGATCATGCAGAATATTGATTTCACTGTGATGACAATAGCTTGAAGCATTATGATGATGGGCATGGTGCATTGTAATGACAGGTTTCATGGAGCATTGAGATGAAAAGCGGCAAGGATCATTGTGATTACAAGGGTCTTGGAGCATTGTGATGACAAGGGCATGGAGCATTGTCATGAGAAGGTCATGGAACATTCTGATGACATGCGTCATGGAGCTATGTGATGACAAGGGAATGGATCATTGTGATTTCAGGGGTGTTGAGCATTGTGATGAGAAGTGTCATGGAACCTTGTGATGACTAGGCCGTGGAACATTGTGATGGCGGTGGTCATGGTGCATTGTTATGACAGGGGTAATGGAGCATTGTGATGAGAAGGGTATGGAATATTGGTCTGAAATGTTTCATGGATTATTGTGAGGAGAGTGGGCATGGAGCATTGTGATGACAAGTGCATGGAACACTGTGATACATGTGTCATGCAGGACTGTAATGAAAAGGGCATGGAACATTGTGATGAGAAGGGCATCGAGCATTGTGATGACAAGTGTCATGGAGCTTTGTGATGACAAGGGCATGGAGCAATGTGATGAGAGGGTTCATGGAGCATTGTGATGCCAAGGGTCATGGAGCTTTGTGATGACAAGTCATGCAGCATTTTGATGACAAGGGCTTGGTGCATTGTGATGAGAAGGGCAGGGAGCATTTTGATGACCGGGTCATGCATCAATTTGATAAAAAGTGTAATGGAATATTTTGATGGAAGGGGTTATAGAACATTGTGATGTCAGGGGTCTTGGAGCTTTGGGATGAAAAGTGTCATGGAGCATTTTGATGACAGGGGTTATGGAACATTGTGATGTCAGGGGTCATGGTACATTGTGATGATAAAAGGATGTAGCATTGTGATGACAGGTTCATGGAACACTGTGATTACAGGGGTGAGGACGTACTGTGATGACTAGTGATGGAACATTGTGATATCTCATGTGAGAGAGCATTTGGATGAGAAGTGCATGGAGCATTGTGTTTACAAGGTTTATGGAGCATAGCGATGACAAGGTTGTGGATCACTGTGATGAAAAGTGCATGGAACATTGTGATGACAAGGGTCATGGAGCCTTGTTCTGACAAAGACATGGAGCATTGTGATGACAAGCGTCACGGAGCATTGTGATGAAAAGTTCATGGAGCATTGTGGTTACAAAGGTCACAGAGCCTTGTGATGATGCGGGCATGGACCATTGTGATGACAAACATTATGAAGCATTGTGATGACTGGAGTCACGGAGTATTGTGATGACAGGGTTCATGGAGCATTGTGATGACAAGGGCATGGAGCATTGTGATGACAGGGGCATGGAGCATTGGTCTGACAAGTTTCATAGATTATTGTGATGACAGTGGATATGGTGCACTGTGATGACAAGGCCATGGAGCATTGTGATGACAAGGGCATGGAGTATTGTGAAGACAGGTGTCAGGGAGCATTGTGATGACATAGGTCATGGTCCATTGCGATGACAATGGCATGGAGCATTGTGATGCCAAATGTAATGGAGGATTGTGATGACAAACATAATGGAGCATTGTGATGACTAGGGCTTGGAGCATTATGATGACAAGGGCCATTGAGAATTTTCATGACAATGTCGTGAAGCATTGTGCTGACAAACTCCTGGAGCATTGTGATGAGAAAACCATGGAGCCTTGTGATGACAGGTCTCATGGAGCATACTGATGAAAAGGGGCATGGAGCATTCTGATTACAGGGGTCTTGGAACATTGTGATAACAAGGGCATGGAGCATTGTGATGACAAGGGCATGGAGTATTGTGATGACAGGCATCATGGAGCTTAATGATGACAAGTGTTATGGATCATAGTGATCACAAGGGTTTGGATAATTGCGATGACAGAGGTCATGGATCATTTTGATTTCAAGGAGCATGGAGCATTGTGATGACTAGGGCATGAAGCATTGTGATCCCAAGGTTCTTGGAGGATTGTGATGACAATGGTAATGGAGTATTGTGATGAAAAGCGCATAGAGCATTGTAATGACAAGGTCCTGTAGCATTTTACTGACAAAGGCATGGAGCATTGTGATGACAGGTGTCATGGAGCACTGTGATGACAAGCGTCACAGAGCACTGTGAATACAAGGGTCATGGAGCATTGGTATGACAAGGGCATGGATCATTGTGATGACAATTATCATGGAGCATTGTGCTGAAAACGTTCATGGAGTATTGGGATGACAGGGGTCAGGGAGCATTGTGATTACCGGGGTCTTGGAGCATTGTGATGACAAGAGTCCCGGATCATTGTGTTGTCAGGTGTCATGGAGTCTTGTGATGACAGTGGTCATGGAGCATTGTGATGATATTGGTCATGGAGCATTGTGATGAGAAGATCATGTAGCATATTGCTGAAAATATTCATGGAGTATTGTGATGACATGGGTCATGGAGCATTCTGATGACAAGGGAATGGAGCATGTTGATGAGAATGTCCTGAAGCATTGTGATGAGATGACCATGGAGACTTGTGATGACAAGTCTCATGGAGCATTCTGATGAAAAGGGGCATGGAGCATGGTGATTACAGGGGTCTTGGAGCATTGTGATGACAAGGGCATGGAGCATTTTGAGGAGAAGGCCATGGAACATTCTGATGGCATGTGTCATGGAGCTTTGTGATGACAAGGGCATGTAGCTTTGTGATTACAGGTGTCTTGGAGCATTGTGATTACAAGGGTCATGGAGCCTTGTGATGACAAGGCTGTGGAACATTGTGATGGCAGGTATCATGGAGCATTGTTATGACAGAGGTAATGGATCATTGTGATGAGAAGGGCATTGAGCATTGGTCTGAAATGTTTCATGGATTATTGTGATGAGAGTGGACATGGAGCATTGTGATGAGAAGGGCACGGTACACTGTGATACATGGGTCATGGGGGATTGTAATGAAAAGGGCATGGAGCATTGTGATGAGAAGGGCATCGAGCATTCTGATGGCAAGTGTCATGGATCTTTGTGATGACAAGGGCATGGAGCAATGTGATGAGAGGGTTCATGGAGCATTGTGATGACAATGTCATGGAGCATTGTGATGCCAAGGGTCATGGAGCTTTGTGATGACAATGGTCATGGAACCTTTTGATGAAAAGGGTGTGGTGCATTGTGTTGAGAATGGCAGGGAGCATTTTGATGACATGGTCATGCAGCAAATTGATGAAAATTGTAATGGAATATTTTGATGACATTGGTTATAGAACATTGTGATGCCAGGGATCATGGAACTTTGCGATGAAAAGGGTGATGGAGCATTTTGATGACAGGGGTTTAGGATCATTGTTATGTCAGGTGTCATGGAACATTGTGCTGATAAGGGGTTGTAGCATTGTGATGACAGGGGTCATGGAACATTGTGATAACCGGGGTGAGGGAGGATTGTGATGACTAGTGATGGAACATTGTGATATCTCATGTGAGAGAGCATTTGGATGAGAAGTGCATGGAACATTGTGATTACAAGGTTTATGGAGCATAGCGATGACAAGGTTGTGGATCATTGTGATGAAAAGCACATGGCACATTGTGATGACAAGGGTCATGGAGCATTGTTCTGACAAAGACACGGAGCATTGTGATGACAAGGTTCACGGAGCATTGTGATAAAATGTTCATGGAGCATTGTGGTTACAAATGTCACAGAGCCTTGTGTTGAGGTGGGCATGGACCGTTCTGAGGACAAACATTATTACGCATTGTGATGACTGGACTCACGGAGCATTGTGATGACAGGAGTCATGGAGCATTGTGATGACAAGCGCATGGAGCATTGCTCTAATAAGTTTCAGGGATTATTATGATGACAGTGGGAATGGAGCATTGTGATGACAAGGGCATGGAGCACTGTGATGATCAGGTCATGCAGTATTATGAAGAGAGGTGTCAGGGAGCATTGTGATGACATATGTAATGGCCCATTGTGATGAAAATGGCATGGAGCATTGTGATGCCAAGTGTCATGGAGGATTCTGATGACAAAGGTAATGGAGCATTGTGATGACAATGGCTTGGAGCATTGTGATGACAAGGGTCAGGGAGCATTGTGCTGACAAGTGCATGGAGAATTGTGATGACAAGGGTCATGGAGCATTCTGATGACAAGCTTGTGGAGTATTTTGATGACAATGGCATGGAGCATTGTGATGAAAATTGCATGGGGCTTTGTGATGAAAATGACATGGAGCCTTTTCGTGACAGGGTTCAAGGAGCATTCTAATGACAAGTGTCAGGGAGAATTGTGATGACAAGTGTATTGAGAAATGTGATGACAAAGGTCATGGAGCATTGTGATGAAAAGGGCATGGAGTACTGTGATGACAGGCATCATGGATCGTTGTGATGACAAGTGTTATGGAACATTGTGATCACAAGGGTTTGAAGCATTGTGATGACAGAGGTAATGGATCATTTTGATTTCAAGGTGCATGGAGCATTGTGATGACAAGGGCATGAAGCAAAGTGATCCCAAGGTTCATGGAGGATTGTGATGACAGTGGTAATGGAGTATTGTGATGACAAGCGCATAGAGCATTGTAATGACAAGGTCATGTAGCATTTTGCTGACAAAGGCATGGAGCATTGTGATGACAGGTGTCATGGAGCACTGTGATGACAAGCATCAAGGAACATTGTGAATACAGGGGTCATGGAGCATTGGGATGACAAGGGCATGGATCATTGTGATGACAAGGGTCATGGAGAATTGGGCTGAAAATGTTCATGGAGCATTGTGATGACAGGGGTCATGGAGCACTGTGATTACAGGGGTCTTGGAGCATTGTGATGATACTGGTCATGGAGCATTGTGATGAGAAGTTCATGGAGCATTGGGCTGAAAATATTCATGGAGTATTGTGATGACAGTGGTCATGGAGGATTGTGAAGACAAGGGAATGTAGCGTGGTGATGACAAGGTCCTGAAGCATTGTGATGAGAAGACCATGGAGACTTGTGACGACAATTCTCATGGAGCATTCTGATGAAAAGGGGCATGGAGCATTGTGATTACAGGGGTCTTGGAGAAGTGTGATGACAAGGGCATGGAGCACTGTGAGGAGAAGGCCATGAAACATTCTGATGACATGCGTCATGGAGCTTTGTAATGACAAGGGCATGGAGCATTGTGATTAGAGTGATCTTGGAGCATTGTGATGACAAGGGTCATGGAGCCTTGTGATGGCAAGGCCGTGGAACATTGTGATGGCAGGGGTCATGGAGCATTGTTATGACAGAGTTAATGGAGCACTGTGATGAGAAGGGCATTGAGCATTGGTCTGAAATATTTCTTGGATTACTGTGATGAGAGTGGGCATGGAGAATTGTGATGACAAGGGCACCGTACACGGTGATACGTGGGTCATGGGGGATTGTAATGACAAAGGCAATGAGCATTTTGATGAGAAGGGCATCGAGCATTGTGATGACAAGTGTCATGGAGATGTGTGATGACAAGTGCATGGAGCAATGTGATGAGAGTGTTCATTGAGCACTGTGATGACAATGACATGGAGCATTGTGAGGCTAAGTGTCATGCAGCTTTGTGATGACAAAAGTCATGGAGCATTTTGATGACAAGGGTGTGGTGCATTGTGTTGAGAAGGGCAGAGAGCATTTTGATGACATGGTCATGCAGCAATTCGATGAAAATTGTAATGGAACATTTTGACGACAGGGGTTATAGAACATTGTGATGCCAGGGGTCATGGAGCTTTGGGATGAAAAGGGTGATGGAGCATTTTGATGACAGGGGTTATGGAACATTGTGATGTCAGGGGTCATGGAACATTGTGCTGATAAGGGGTTGTAGCATTGTGATGACAGGGGTCATGGAACATTGTGATAACCGGGGTGAGGGAGGATTGTGATGACTAGTGATGGAACATTGTGATATCTCATGTGAGAGAGCATTTGGATGAGATGTGCATGGAGCATTGTGATTACAATGTTTATGGAGCATAGCGATGACAAGGTTGTGGATCATTGTGATGAAAAGCACATGGCACATTTTGATGACAAGGGTCATGGAGCATTGTTCTGACAAAGACATGGAGCATTGTGATGACAAGGTTCACGGAGCATTGTGATGAAATGTTCATGGAGCATTGTGGTTACAAATGTCACAGAGCCTTGTGTTGAGGCGGGCATGGACCGTTCTGATGACAAACGTTATGAAGCATTATGATGACTGGACTCACGGTGCACTGTGATGACAGGAGTCATGGAGCATTGTGATGACAAGCGCATGGAGCATTGCTCTAATAAGTTTCAGGGAATATTGTGATGACAGTGGGAATGGAGCATTGTGATGACAAGGGCATGGAGTATTGTGATGACCAGGTCATGCAGTATTTTGAAGAGAGGTGTCAGGGAGCATTGTGATGACATATGTAATGGTCCATTGTGATGACAATGGCATGGAGCATTGTGATGCCAATTGTCATGGAGGATTCTGATGACAAAGGTCATGGAGCATTGTGATGACAATGGCTTGGAGCATTGTGATGACAAGGGTCAGGGAGCATTGTGCTGACAAGTGCATGGAGAATTGTGATGACAAGGGTCATGGAGCATGCTGATGACAAGCTTGTGGAGTATTTTGATGACAATGGCATGGAGCATTGTGATGAGAAGGGCATGAAGCAAAGTGATCCCAAGGTTCATGGAGGATTGTGATGACATTGGTAATGGAGTATTGTGATGACAAACGCATAGAGCATTGTAATGACAATGTCATGTAGCATTTTGCTGACAAAGGCATGGAGCATTGTGATGACAGGTGTCATGGAGCACTGTGATGACAAGCGTCACAGAGCCTTGTGAATACAGGGGTCATGGAGCATTGGGATGACAAGGGCATGGATCATTGTGATGACAAGGCTCATGGAGCATTGGGCTGAAAATGTTCATGGAGTATTGTGATGACAGGGGTCATGGAGCATTGTGATGACAGGGGTCTTGGAGCATTGTGATGATATTTGTCATGGAGCTTTGTGATGAGAAGGTCATGGAGCATTGGGCTGAATATATTCATGGAGTATTGTGATGACAGGTGTCAGGGAGAATTGGGATGACAAGGGAATGGAGCGTTGTGATGACAAGGTCCTGGAGCATTGTGATGAGAAGACCATGGAGACTTGTGATGACAATTCTCATGGAGCATTCTGATGAAAAGGGGCATGGAGCATTGTGATTACAGGGGTCTTGGAGCATTGTGATGACAAGGGCATGGAACACTGTGAGGAGAAGCCATGAAACATTCTGATGACATGCGTCATGGAGCTTTCTGATGACAAGGGCATGGAGCATTGTGATTAGAGTGATCTTGGAGCATTGTGATGACAAGGGTCATGGAGCCTTGTGATGGCAAGGCCGTGGAACATTGTGATGGCAGGGGTCATGGAGCATTGTTATGACAGAGGTAATGGAGCATTGTGATGAGAAGGGCATTGAGCATTGGTCTGAAATGTTTCATGGATTACTGTGATGAGAGTGGGCATGGAGAATTGTGATGACAAGGGCACTGTACACGTTGATACATGGGTCTTGGGGGATTGTAATGACAAGGGCATGGAGCATTGTGATGAGAAGGGCATCGAGCATTGTGATGACAAGTGTCATGGAGATGTGTGATGACAAGGGCATGGAGCAATGTGATGAGAGGGTAATGGAACATTGTGATGACAATGACATGTAGCATTGTGTTGCCAAGTGTCATGGTGATTTGTGATGACAAACGTCATGGAGCATTTTGATGACAAGGGTGTGGTGCATTGGGATGAGAAGGGCAGGGAGCATTTTGATGACAGGTTCATGCAGTAATTTGATGAAAAGTGTAATGGAATATTTTTATGAAAGTGGTTATAGTACATTATGATGCCAGGGGTCATGGAGCTTTAGGATGAAAAGGGTCAAGGAGCATTTTGATGACAGGGGTTATGGAACATTGTGATGTCAGGGGTCATGGAACATTGTGCTGATAAGGGGATGTAGCATTGTGAATGACAGGGGTTATGGAACATTGTGATAACAGGGGTGAGGGAGGATTGTGATGACTAGTGATGGAACATTGTGATATCACATGTGAGAGAGCATTTGGATGAGAAGTGCATGGAGCATTGTGATTACAATGTTTATGGAGCATAGCGATGACAAGGTTGTGGATCATTGTGATAAAAAGCACATGGCACATTGTGATGACAAGGGTCATGGAGCATTGTTCTGACAAAGACATGGAGCATTGTGATGAAAGGGTCACGGAGCATTGTGATGGAAAGTTCATGGAGCATTGTGGTTACAAAGGTCACAGAGCCTTGTGATGACGCGGGCATGGACCATTGTGATGAGAAACGTTATGAAGCATTGTGATGACTGGAGTCACGGAGTATTGTGATGACAGGGTTCATGGAGCATTGTGATGACAAGGGCATGGAGCATAGAGATGACAGGGGCATGGAGCATTGGTCTCACAAGTTTCATAGATTATTGTGATGACAGTGGATATGGTGCACTGTGATGACAAGGCCATGGAGCATTGTGATGACAAGGGCATGGAGTATTGTGAAGACAGGTGTCAGGGAGCATTGTGATGACATTTGTCATGGTCCATTGCGATGACCATGGCATGGAGCATTGTGATGCCAAATGTAATGGAGGATTGTGATGACAAATATAATGGAGCATTGTGATGACTAGGGCTTGGAGCATTATGATGACAAGGGCCATTGAGAATTTTCATGACAATGTCGTGAAGCATTGTGATGACAAAGTCCTGGAGCATTGTGATGAGAAAACCATGGAGCCTTGTGATGACAGGTCTCATGGAGCATACTGATGAAAAGGGGCATGGAGCATTCTTATTACAGGGGTCTTGGAACATTGTGATAACAAGGGCATGGAGCATTGTGATGACAATGGCATGGAGTATTGTGATGACAGGCATCATGGAGCGTTATGATGACAAGTGTTATGGATCATTGTGATCACAAGGGTTTGGAGAATTGCGATGACAGAGGTCATGGATCATTTTGATTTCAAGGAGCATGGAGCATTTTGATGACTAGGGCATGAAGCAATGTGATCCCAAGGTTCTTGGAGGATTGTGATGACAATGGTAATGGAGTATTGTGATGAAAAGCGCATAGAGCATTTTAATGACAAGGTCCTGTAGCATTTTACTGACAAATGCATGGAGCATTGTGATGACAGGTGTCATGGAGCACTGTGATGACAAGCGTCACAGAGCACTGTGAATACAAGGGTCATGGAGCATTGGGATGACAAATGCATGGATCATTGTGATGACAATTGTCATGGAGCATTGGGCTGAAAACGTTCATGGAGTATTGTGATGACAGGGGTCATGGAGCATTGTTATTACAGGGGTCTTGGAGCAATGTGATGACAAGAGTCCCAGATCACTGTGTTGTCAGGTGTCATGGAGTGTTGTGATGACAGTGGTCATGGAGCATTGTGATGATATTGGTCATGGAGCATTGTGATGAGAAGATCATGTAGCATATTGCTGAAAATATTCATGGAGTATTGTGATGACATGGGTCATGGAGCATTCTGATGACAAGGGAATGGAGCATGGTGATGAGAATATCCTGGAGCATTGTGATGAGATGACCATGGAGACTTGTGATGACAAGTCTCATGGAGCATTCTGAGGAAAAGGGGCATGGAGCATTGTGATTACAGGGGTCTTGGAGCATTGTGATGACAAGGGCATGGAGCATTTTGAGGAGAAGGCCATGGAACATTCTGATGGCATGTGTCATGGAGCTTTGTGATGACAAGGGCATGTAGCTTTGTGATTACAGGGGTTTTGTGGCATTGTGATGACAAGGTCATGGAGCCTTGTGATGACAACGCTGTGGAACATTTTGATGGCAGGTATCATGGAGCATTGTTATGACAGAGGTAATGGATCATTATGATGAGAAGGGCATTGAGCATTGGTCTGAAATGTTTCATGGATTATTGTGATGAGAGTGGACATGGAGCATTGTGATGAGAAGGGCACGGTACACTGTGATACATGGGTCATGGGGGATTGTAATGACAACGGCATGGAGCATTGTGATGAGAAGGGCATCGAGCATTGTGATGGCAAGTGTCATGGATCTTTGTGATGACAAGGGCATGGAGCAATGTGATGAGAGGGTTCATGGAGCATTGTGGTGACAATGTCATGGAGCATTGTGATGCCAAGGGTCATGGAGCTTTGTGATGACAAAGGTCATGGAGCATTTTGAAGACAAGGGTGTGGTGCATTGTTTTGAGAAGGGCAGGGAGCATTTTGATGACATGGTCATGCAGCAATTTGATGAAAATTGTAATGGAACATTTTGACGACAGGGGTTATAGAACATTGTGATGCCAGGGGTCATGGAGCTTTGCGATGAAAAGGGTGATGGAGCATTTTGATGAGAGGGGTTATGGAACATTGTGATGTCAGGTGTCATGGAACATTGTGCTGATAAGGAGATGTAGCATTGTGATGACAGGGGTCATGGAACATTGTGATAACCGGGGTGAGGGAGGATTGTGATGACTAGTGATGGAACATTGTGATATCTCATGTGAGAGAGCATTTGGATGAGAAGTGCATGGAGCATTGTGATTACAAGGTTTATGGAGCATAGCGATGACAAGGTTGTGGATCATTGTGATGAAAAGCACATGGCACATTGTGATGACAAGGGTCATGGAGCATTGTTCTGACAAAGACATGGAGCATTGTGATGACAAGGTTCACGGAGCATTGTGATGAAATGTTCATGGAGCATTGTGGTTACAAATGTCACAGAGCCTTGTGTTGAGGTGGGCATGGACCCTTCTGATGACAAACTTTATGAAGCAGTGTGATGAATGGAGTCACGGAGCATTGTGATGACAGGGGTCATGAAGCATTGTGATGACAAGCACATGGAGCATTGCTCTAATAAGATTCAGGGATTATTGTGATGACAGTGGGAATGGAGCATTGTGATGACAAGGGCATGGAGCATTGTGATGACCAGGTCATGCAGTATTGTGAAGAGAGATGTCAGGGAGCATTGTGATGACATATGTAATGGCCCATTGTGATGACAATGGCATGGAGCATTGTGATGCCAATTGTCATGGAGGATTCTGATGACAAAGGTAATGGAGCATTGTGATGACAATGGCTTGGAGCATTGTGATGACAAGGGTCAGGGAGCATTGTGCTGACAAATGCATGGAGAATTGTGATGACAAGGGTCATGGAGCATTCTGATGACAAGCTTGTGGAGTATTTTGATGAAAATGGCATGGAGCATTGTGATGAAAATTGCATGGGGCTTTGTGATGAAAAAGACATGGAGCCTTTTCGTGACAGGGTTCCAGGAGCATTCTGATGACAAGTGTCAGGGAGCATTGTGATGACAAGTGTATTGAGAATTGTGATGACAAAGGTCATGGAGCATTGTGATGAAAAGGGCATGGAGTATTGTGATGACAGGCATCATGGAGCGTTGTGATGACAATTGTTATGGAACATTGTGATCACAAGGGTTTGAAGCATTGTGATGACAGAGGTCATGGATCATTTTGATTTCAAGGAGCATGGAGCATTGTGATGACAAGGGCATGAAGCAACGTGATCCCAAGGTTCATGGAGGATTGTGATGAAAATGGTAATGGAGTATTGTGATGACAAGCGCATAGAGCATTGTAATGACAGGGTCATGTAGCATTTTGCTGACAAAGGCATGGAGCATTGTGATGACAAGTGTCATGGAGCACTGTGATGACAAGCGTAACGGAGCCTTGTGAATACAGGGGTCATGGAGCATTGGGATGACAAGGGCATGGATCATTGTGATGACAAGTGTCATGGAGAATTGGGCTGAAAATGTTCATGGAGTATTATGATGACAGGGGTCATGAGGCACTGTGATTACAGAGGTCATGGAGAATTTTGATTTCATTGTGCTGACAATAGCCGGAAGCTCTATGATGATGGTCATGATGCATTTTGATGACAGGTTTCAAGGAGCATTGAGATGAAAAGTGGCATGGAGCATTGTGATTACATGGGTCTTGGAGCACAGTGATGAAACGGGCATGGAGCATTTTGATGAGAAGTCCATGGAACATTCTGATGACATGTGTCATGGAGCTTTGTGATGTCAAGGGCATGGAGCATTCTGATTAAAGTGGTCTTGGAGCATTGTGATGACAAGTGTCATGGAGCCTTGTGATGACAAGGCCTTGGAACATTGTGATGACGGGGTTATGGAGCTTTGTTATGACAGGTGTAATGGAGCATTGTGATGAGAAGGGCATGGAATTTTGTGATTACAATATTTATGGAGCATTGCAATGACAAATTTGCAGACCTTTCTGATGAAATGTGCGTGGCACAGTGTGAAGACAAGGGTCATTGAGCATTTTTCTGACAAAGGCATGGAGCATTGTGATGACAAGGGTCACGGAGCATTGTGATGAAAAGTGCTTGGATCAATGTGGTTCCAAATGTAACAGAGCCTTGTGATGACGCGGGCATGGACCATTGTGATGACAAATGTTATGAAGCATTGTGATGACTGGAGTCACGGAGCATTGTGATGACAGGGGTCATGGAGCATTGTGATGACGAGGGCATGGAGCATTGTGCTGAGAAAGTCATAGAGCATTGTGATGACAAGGGTCAAAGAGCATTGTGATGAAAAGTTCATTGAGAACTGTGGTTAAAATGTCACAGAGACTGTTGATGGTGAGGGCATGGACCATTGTGATGACAAAGGTCATGAAGCATTGTGATGAAAACGGCATGGGACATTGTGATGACAAGGGCATGGAGCCTTGTCATGACAGTGTTCCAGGAGCATACTGATGACAAGTGTCAGGGAGCATTGTGATGACAAGTGTATTGAGCAGTGTGATGACAAAGATCATGGAGAATTGTCATAAGAAGACCATGGATAATTGTGATGATGAGCGTCATGGGGTGTTGTGATGATAAGTGTTATGGAACATTGTGATCACAAGTGTTTGGAGCATTATGATGACATGGGTCATGCTGAATACTGATTTCACTGTGATGACAATAGCTTGAAGCATTATGATGATGGGCATGGTGCATTGTGATGACAGGGTTCATGGAGCTTTGAGATGAAAAGAGGCATGAATCATTGTGATTACAAGGGTCTTGGAGCATTGTGATGACAAGGGCATGGAGCATTGTGATGAGAAGGCCATAGAACATTCTGATGACATGCGTCATGGAGCTTTGTGATGACAAGGGCATGGAGCATTATGATTTGAGGGGTCTTCAGCATTGTGATGAGAAGTGTCATGGCACCTTGTGATAACAAGGCCTTGGAACATTGTGATGGCAGGGGTCATGGTGCATTGTTATGACAGGGGTAATGGAGCATTGTGATGAGAAAGATATGGAACATTGGTCTGAAATGTTTCATGGATTATTGTGATGAGAGGGCATGGTGCATTGTGATGACAAGGGCACGGAACACTGTGATACATGTGTCATGCAGGATTGTATTTACAAGGGCATGGAGAATTGTGATGAGAAGGGCATCGAGCATTGTGATGACAAATGTCATGGAGCTTTGTGATGACAAGGGCATGGAGCAGTGTGATGAGAGGTTTCAAGGAACATTGTGATGACAATGACATGGAACATTGTGATGCCAAGAGTCATGGTGCATTGTTACGAGAAGGGCAGGGAGCATTTTGATGACCGGGTCATGCAGCAATTTGATAAAAAGTTTAATGGAACATTTTGAGGGCAGGGGTTATAGAACATTGTGATGTCAGGGGTCTTGGAGCTATGGGATTAAATGGGTCATGGAGAATTTTGATGACAGGGGTTATGGAACATTGTGATGGCAGTGGTCATGGAACATTGTGATGATAAGGAGATGTAGCATTGTGATGACTGTGTCATGGAACATTGTGATTACAGGGGTGAGGGAGTATTGTGATGACTAGTGATGGAACATTTTGATGTACCTGGTGAGAGAGCATTTTGATGAGAAGTGCATGGACCACTGTGATTACAAGGTTTATGGAGCATTGCAATGACAAATTTGTGAACCGTTGTGAGGAAATGCACGTGGCACATTGTGATGACAATGGTCATGGAGCACTGTTCTGACAAAGACATGGAGCATTGTGATGACAAAGGTCACGGAGAACTGTGATGAAATGTTCATGGAGCACTGAGCTTACAAAGGTCACAGAGCCTTGTGATGACGCGGGCATGGACCATTGTGATGACAAACTTTATGAAGCATTGTGATGACTGAAGTCACGGAGCCTTGTGATGACAGGGGTCATGGAGCAGTGTGATGACAAGGGCATGGAGCATTGTGATGACAGGGGCATGGAGCATTGTTCTCAGAAATTTCATAGATTGTTGTGATGACAGTGGGCATGGTGCATTGTGATAACAAGTGCATGGAGCATTGTGATGAGAAGGTCATGGAGTACTGTGAAGACTGGTGTCCGGGAACATTGTGATGACATATGTCATGGACCATTGCAATGACAATGGCATGGAGCATTGTGATGCCAAATGGAATGGAGGATTGTGATGACAAATATAATGGAGCATTGTGATGATTAGGTCTTGGAGCATTATGATGACAAGGGCCACTGAAAATTTTCATCACAAGGTCGTGAAGCATTTTGATGACAATGCCCTAGAGCTTTGTGATGACAAAACCATGGAGCCTTGTAATGACCAATCTCATGGAGCATACTGATGAAAACGGGCATGGAGCATTGTGATTACAGGGTCTTGGAACATTGTGATGACAAGGGCATGGAGCATTGTGAGGAGAAGACCAAGGAGCATTCTGATGGCATGCCTCATTGAGCTTTGTGATGACAAGGGCATGGAGCATTGTGATTACATGGGTCTTGGAGCATTGTGATGAAAATAGAATGGATCATTGTGATGAAAAAATCATGGAGACTTGTCATGACAGGGTTCAAGGAGGATACAGACAACAAGTGTCAGGGAGCATTTTGATGAAAAGTGTATTGAGCATTGTGATGACGAAGGTCATGGAGCATTGTGATGAGAAGACCATGGATAATTTTGATGACGAGCGTCATGGGGCATTGTGATGACAAGTGTTATGGAATATTGTGATCACAAGGGTTTGGAGCATTGTTATGACAGAGGTGATGGAACATTTTGATTTCTTTGTTATGACAATCGCATGAAGCATTATGATGATTGGCATGGTGCACTGTGATGACAGGGTTCATGGATCATTGAGATGAAAAGTGGCATAGAGCACTGTGATTACAGTGTTCTTGGAGCAATGTGATGAGAAGGGTCATGGAGCCTTGTGATGACAAGGCCATGGAACATCGTGATGGCAGGGGTCATGGAGCATTGTTATGACAGGGGAAATGGAGAATTGTGATGGCAAGGGCATGGAGCATTGTGATGAGAAGGCCATGGAGCATTCTGAGGACATGTGGCATGGAGCTTTGTGAAGACAAGGGCATGGAGCAATGTGATGAGATCGTTCATGGAGCATTGTGATGACAATGACATGGAGCATTGTGATGCCAAGGGTCATGGATCTTTGTGATGACAAAATCATGGAGCATTTTGATGGCAAGTGTGTTATGCATTGTGATGAGAAGGGCAGGGAGCATTCTGATGTCAAGGTCCTGGAGCAATTTGATGAAAAGTGTCATGGAACATTTTGATGACAGGTGTTATGGAACATTGTGATGTCATGGGTCATTGAACATTGTGATGATAAGTGCATGTAGCATTGTGATGACAGGAGTCATGGAACAATGTGATGACAGGGGTGAGGGTGTATTGTGACAAATAGTGATGTAGCATTGTGATATCAGTGCTGAGAGAGCATTTGGATGAGAAGTGCATGGATCATTTTGATGACAAATATTATTGAGCATTGTGATGATAAGATTGTGGAGCACTGTGATGACAAGCGCAAGGTGCATTGTGATGACATGTGTAATGGAGCATTGTGCTGACAAGCGCATGGAGCATTGTGATGACAAGGGTCAAAGAGCATTGTGATGAAATGTTCATGGAGCATTTTGGTTAAAATGGTCACAGAGACTGTTCATGACGAGGGCATTGACCATTGTGATGACAAAGGTCATGAAGCATTGTGATGACGGGAGTCACGGCGCATTGTGATGACAGGGGTCATGGAGCATTGTGATAAGGGCATGGAGCATTGTGATGACAAGGTCGTGGAACATTGTTCTAATAAGTTTCATAGATTATTGTGATGACAGTTGGAATGGCGCATTGTGATGACAAGGGCATGAATCAATGTGATCCCAAAGTTCATGGAGGATTGTGATGAAAATGGAAATGGTGTATTGTGATGACAAGCGCATTGTAATAATAAGGTCATGTAGCATTTTGCTGACAAAGGCATGGAGCATTGTGATGACAGGTGTCATGGAGCACTGTGATGACAAGCGTCAAGGAGCATTGTGAATACAGGGGTCATGGAGCATTGGGATGACAAGGGCATGGATCATTGTGATGACAAGGGTCATGGAGCACTGGGCTGAAAATGTTCATGGAGTGTTGGGATGACTGGGGTCATGGAGCACTGTGATGACTAGGGAATGGAGCATTGTGATGACAATATTCCCGGATCATTGTGTTGTCAGGTGTCATGGAGTGTTGTGATGACAGTGGTCATGGAGCATTGTGATGATATTGGCCATGGAGCATTGTGATGAGTAGGTCGTGGAGCATTGGGCTGAAAATATTCATGGATTATTGTGATGACAGGGGTCATGGTGCATTGTGATGACAAAGGAATGGAGCATCGTGATGACAAGGTCCTGGAGCATTGTGATGAGAAGACCATGGAGACTTGTAATGACAAGTCTCATGGAGCATTCTGATGAAAAGGGGCATGGAGCATTGTGATTACAGGGGTCTTGGAGCATTGTGATGACTAGGGCATGGAGCATTGTGATGAGAAGGCCATGAAGCATTCTGATGACATGCGTCATGGAGTTTTTTGATGACAAGGGCATGGAGCCTTGTGATTACAGGGGTTTTGGAACATTGTGATGACAAGGGCATGGAGCATTGTGAGGAGAAGACCAATGAGCATTCTGATGGCCTGAGTCATTGAGATTTGTGATGACAAGAGCATGGAGCATTGAGATTATATGTGTCTTGGAGCATTGTGATGAAAAGGACATGGATCATTGTGATGAAAAAGGCATGGAGCCTTGTCATGACAGGATTCAAGCAGCATACAGACAACAAGTGTCAGGGAGCATTTTGATGACAAGTGTATTGAGCACTGTGAGGACAAAGTTCGTGGAGCATTGAGATGAGAATACCATTGATAAATGTGATGACGAGCATCATGGTGCATTATGATGACAAGTGATATTGAATATTGTGATCACAAGGGTTTGGAGCATTGTTATGACAGAGGTCATGGAGCATTTTGATTTCATTGTGATGACAATAGCATGAAGCATTATGATGATGGGCATGGTGCATTGTGATGACAGGGTTCATGGATCATTGAGATGAAAAGCGGCATAGAGCATTGTGATTACAGGGTTCTTGGAGCATTGTGATGAGAAGGGTCATGGAGCTTTGTGATGACAAGGATATGGAACACCGTGATGGCAGGGGTCATGGAGCATTGTTATGTCAGGTGTAATGGAGAATTCTGATGGCAGGGGCGTGGAGCATTGTGATGAGAAGGCCATGGAGCATTCTGATGACATGTGTCATGGAGCTTTGTGAAGACAAGGGAATGGAACAATGTGATGAGAGCGTTCATGGAGCATTGTGATGACAATGACATGGAGCATTGTGAGGCCAAAGGTCATGGATCTTTGTGATGAAAAAACTCATGGAGAATTTTGATAGCAAGGGCGTAGTGCATTGTGATGAGAAGGGCAGGGAGCATTGTGATGACAGGGTCATGGATCAATTTGATGAAAAGTGTCATGGAACATTTTGATGACAGGTGTTATGGAACATTGTGATGTCAGGGGTCATCGAACATTGTGATGATAAGTGCATGTAGCATTTTGATGACAGGAGTCATGGAACATTGTGATGACTGGGGTGAGGGAGTATTGTGACAAATAGTGATGTAGCATTGTGATATCAGTGGTGAGAGAGCATTTTGATGAGAAGTGCATGGAGCATTGTGATGACAAATTTTATGGAGCAGTGTGATGACAAGATTGTAGAGCACTGTGATGACAAGCGTATGGTGCATTGTGATGACATGTGTCATGGAGCATTGTGCTGACAAGCACATGGAGCATTGTGATGACAAGGGTCAAATAGCATTGTGAGGAAAAGTTCATGGAGCATTGTGGTTAAAAAGGTCACAGAGACTGTTGATGATGAGGGCATGGACAATTGTGATGACAAAGGTCATGAAGCATTGTGATGACTGGAGTCACGGAGCATTGTGATGACAGGGGTCATGGAGCATTGTGATAACAAGGGCATGGAGCATTGTGATGACAAGGGCATGGAACATTGGTCTAATAAGTTTCATTGATTATTGCGATGACAGTTGGAATGGCACATTGTGATGACAATGTCATGGAGCATTGTGATGACCAGTTCATGCAGTATTGTGAAGACTGGTGTCAGGGAGCACTGTGATGATATATGTAATGGCCCAGTGTGATGACAATGGCATGGAGCATTGTGATGACAAATGTCATGGAGGATTCTGATGACAAAGATAATGGAACATTGTGATGACAATGGCTTGGTGCATTGTGATGAAAACGGTCAGGGAGCATTGTGCTGACAAGTGCATGGAGAACTGTGATGACAATGGTAATGGAGCATTATGATGACAAGCTTGTGGAGTGTTTTGATGACAATGGCATGGATCATTGTGATGAAAATGGCTTAGGGTATTGTGATGAAAATCGCATGGAACCTTTTAGTGACAGGGTTCCAGGAGCATTCTGATGACAAGTGTCAGGGAGCATTGTGATGACAAGTGTATTGAGAATTGTGATGACAAAGGTCATGGATCATTGGGATGAAAAGGGCATGGAGTATTGTGATGACAGGCATCATGGAGCGTTGTGATGACAAGTGTTATGGAACATTGTTATCACAAGGGTTTGGAGCATTGTGATAACAGAGCTCATGGATCATTTTGATTTCAAGGAGCATGGAGCATTGTGATGAAAAGGGCATGAAGCAATGTGATCCCAAGGTTCATGGAGGATTGTGATGACAATGGTAATGGAGTACTGTGATGACAAGCGCATAGAGCATTGTAATGACAAGGTCATGTAGCATTTGCTGACAAAGGCATGGAGCATTGTGGTGACAGGTGTCATGGAGCATTGGGATGACAAGGGCATAGATCATTGTGATAACAAGGGTCATGGAGCATTGGGCTGAAAAAGTTCATGGAGTATTTTGATGACAGGAGTCATGGAGCATTGGGATAACAAGGGCATGTAGCATTGTGATGACAAGGGCATGGAACATTGGTCTAATAAAATTCATGGATTATTTCGATGATATGTGGAATGAAGCATTGTGATGACAAGGACATGGAGCACTGATATGACAAGAGTCCCGGATCATTGTGTTGTCAGGTGTCATGGAGTGTTGTGATGACAGGCATCATGGAGCGTTGTGATGACAAGTGTTATGGAACATTGTTATCACAAGGGTTTGGAGCATTGTGATAACAGAGCTCATGGATCATTTTGATTTCAAGGAGCATGGAGCATTGTGATGAAAAGGGCATGAAGCAATGTGATCCCAAGGTTCATGGAGGATTGTGATGACAATGGTAATGGAGTACTGTGATGACAAGCGCATAGAGCATTGTAATGACAAGGTCATGTAGCATTTGCTGACAAAGGCATGGAGCATTGTGGTGACAGGTGTCATGGAGCATTGGGATGACAAGGGCATAGATCATTGTGATAACAAGGGTCATGGAGCATTGGGCTGAAAAAGTTCATGGAGTATTTTGATGACAGGAGTCATGGAGCATTGGGATAACAAGGGCATGTAGCATTGTGATGACAAGGGCATGGAACATTGGTCTAATAAAATTCATGGATTATTTCGATGATATGTGGAATGAAGCATTGTGATGACAAGGACATGGAGCACTGATATGACAAGAGTCCCGGATCATTGTGTTGTCAGGTGTCATGGAGTGTTGTGATGACAGTGGTCATGGAGCATCGTGATGATATTGGTCAGTGAGCATTGTGATGAGAATGTCATGGAGCATTGGGCTGAAAATGTTCATGGAGTATTGTGATGAAAGTGGTCATGGAGCATTGTGATGAAAAGGGCATGGATCATTGTGATGAAAAAGGCATGGATCCTTGTCATGACAGGGATCAAGGAGCATACTGACGACAAGTGTCAAGGAGCATTGTGATGACAAGTGTATTGAGCATTGTGATGACAAAGATCATGGAGCATTGTTATGACAAGACCATGGATAATTGAGATGATGAGCGTCATGGAGTGTTGTGATTATAAGTGTTATGGAACATTGTGATCACAAGGGTTTGGAGCATTATCATGACAGAGGTCATGGAGAATTTTGATTTCATTGTAATGCCAATAGCCTGAAGAATTATGATGATGGGCATGGTGCATTGTGATGGCAGTGTTAATGGAGCATGGAGATGAAAAAGGGCATGGAGCATTGTGATTACAGGGGTCTTGGAGCATTGTGATGACAAGGGCATGGAGCATTGTGAGGAGAAGGCCATGGAACCTTCTGATGATATGCGTCATGGAGCTTTGTGATGACAATGGCATGGAGCATTTTGATTGCAGGTGTCTTGGAGCATTGTGATGACAAGGGTCATGGAGCCTTGTGATGACAAGGCCGTGGAAAAATGTGATGGCAGGGGTCATGGAGCATTGTTATGACAGAGTTAATGGAGCATTGTGATGAGAAGGGCATTGAGCATTGGTCTGAAATATTTCATGGATTATTGTGATGAGAGTGGGCATGAAGCATTGTGATGACAAGGGCATGGAACACTGTGATACATGGGTCATGGAGGCTTGTAAGGACAAAGGCATGGAGCAATGTGATGAGAGAGTTCAAGGAGCACTGTGATGACAATGACATGGAGCATTGTGAGGAGAAGGCCATGGAGCATTCTGATTACATGCATCAGGTAGATTTGTGATGACAAGGGCTAGGAGCATTGTGATTACAGGGGTCTTGGAACATTGTGATGAAAAGGGCATGGATAATTGTGATGAAAAAGGCATGGAGCCTTGCAATGACAGGGTTGAAGGAGCATACTGACAAGTGTCAGGGAGCATTGTGATGACAAGTGTATTGAGTATTGTGATGACAAAGATCATGGAGCATTGTGATGACAAGACCATGGATAATTGTGATGATGATCGTCATGGGGTGTTGTGATGATAAGTGTTATCGAACATTATGATCACAACGGTTGGGAGCATTTTGATGAGAGAGGTCATGGAGAATTTTGATTTCATTGTAATGATAATAGCCTGAAGCATTATGATGATGGGCATGGTGCATTGTGATGACAGGGTTCATGGAAAATTGAGATGAAAAAGGGCATGGAGCATTGTGATTTAAGGGGTCTTGGAGCATTGTGATGACAAGCGCATAGAGCATTGTAATGACAAGGTCATGTAGAATTTTGCTGACGAAGGCATGGAGCATTGTGATGACAGGTGTCATGGAGCACTGTGATGACATGTGTCACGGATCATTGTGAATACAGGGGTCATGGAGCATTGGGATGACAAGGGCATGGATAATTGTGATGAAAAGGGTCATGGAGAACTGCCCTGAAAATGTTCATGGAGTATTGTGATGAGAGGAGTCATGGAGCATTGTGATGACAGATGTCATGGAGAGTATTGATTTAATTGCACTGACAATAGCCGGAAGCATTATGGTGATGGGCATGATGCATTGTGATGACAGGGTTCATGGAGCATTGAGATGAAAAGGGGCATGGAGCATTGTGATTACAGGGGTCTTGGAGCACTGTGATGACATGGGCATGCCTCATTTTGATGAGCGGGCCATGGAACATTCTGATGACATGTGTCATGGAGCTTTGTGATGACAAGGGCATGGAGAATTGTAATTACAGGGGTCTTGGAGCATTGTGATGACAATTGTCATGGAGCCTTGTGATGACAAGGCCTTAGAACATTGTGATGGAAGGGTTCATGGATCATTGTTATGACCGGGGTAATGGAGCACTGTGATGAGAAGGGCATGGAGCATTGAGATTACAATGTTTATGGAGCATTGTGATGACAAATTTGTGAACAGTTGTGATGAAAAGCGCGTGGCACATTTTGATGACAAGGGTCATGGAGTATTTTTCTGACAAAGGAATTGAACATTGTGATGACAAGTGTCACGGAGCATTGTGATGAAAAGTTCATGGAGCATTGTGGTAAAAAATGTAACAGAGCCTTGTGATGATGCGGGCATGGAACATTGTGATGACAAATGTTATGAAGCATTGTGATGACGGGAGTCACAGAGCTTTGTGATGACAGGGGTCATGAAGCTCTGTGATGACAAGGGCAAGGAGCATTGTGCTTAGAAAGGCATACAGAATTGTGATGACTAGGGTCAAAGAGCATTGTGATAAAAAGTTAATGGAACATTGTGGTTAAAAAGGTCACAGAGAGTGTTGATGATGAGGGCATGGACCATTGTGATGACAAAGTTCCTGAAGCATTGTGATGACTGGAGTCATGGAGCATTGTGATAAAAAGGGCATGGATAATTGTGATGACAAGGACATGGAGCATTGGTCTAATAAGTTTCATGGATTATTGCGATGACAGTTGGAATGGCGCATTGCGATGAGAAGGGCATGGAGCATTGTGATGAAAAGGTCATGCAGTATTGTGAAGACAGGTGTCAGGGAGCATTGTGATGAGATATGTAATGGCCCATTGTGATGACAATGGCATGGAGCATTGTAATGCCAAGTGTCATGGAGGATTCTGATGACAAAAGTAATGGAGCGTTGTGATGACAATGGCTTGGAGCATTGTGATGACAAGGGTCAGGGAGCATTGTGCTGACAAGTGCATGGAGAAATGTGATAACATGGGTCATGGAGCATTCTGATGACAAGCTTGGGGATTATTTTGATGACAATGGCATGGAGCATTGTGATGAAAACAGCATTGGGCATTGTGATGAAAATGGCATGGAGCCTTTTCGTGACATGTTTCAAGGAGCATTCTGACGACAAGTTTCAGGAAGCATTGTAACGACAAGTGTATTTAGAATTGTGATGACAAAGGTCATGGAGCATTGTGAGGAAAAGTCCATGGAGTATTGTGATGACAGGCATCATGGAGCGTTGTGATGACAAGTGTTATGGAACATTGTGATCACAAGGGTTTGGAGCATTGTGATGACAGAGGTCATGGATCATTTTGATTTCAAGGAGCATGGAGCATTGTGATGACAAGCGCATGAAGCAATGTGATCCCAAGGTTCATGGAGGATTGTGATGACAATGGTAATGGAGTATTGTGATGACAAGCACATAGAGCATTGTAATGACAAGGTCATGTAGCATTTTGCTGACAAAGGCAGGGAGCATTGTGATGACAGGTGTCATGGAGCACTGTGATGACAACCGTCACGGAGCATTGTGAATACAGGGGTCATGGAGCATTGGGATGACAAGGGCATGGATCATTGTGATGACAAGTGTCATGGAGCATTGGGCTGAAAATGTTCATGGAGTATTTTGATGACAGTGGTCATGGAGCATTGTGATGACAGAGGTCATAGAGAATTTTGATTTCATTGTGCTGACAATAGCCAGAAGCATTATGATGATGGGCATGGTGCACTGTGATGACAGGGTTCATGGACCATTGATATAAAAAGGGGCATGGAGCACTGTGATTACAGGTGTCTGGGAGCATTGTGATGAAAAGGGCATGGAACATTTTGATGAGAAGGACATGGAACATTCTGATGACATGTGTCATTGAGCTTTGTCATGACAAATTCATAGAGCATTGTGATTACAGTGTTCTTGGGGCATAGTGATGAGAAAGGTCATGGAGCCTTGTGATGAAAAGGCCATGGATCATCGTGTTGGCTTGGGACATAGAGCATTGTTATGACAGGGGTAATGGAGCATTGTGATGGCAAGGGCATGGAGCATTTCGATGAGAAGGCCATGGAACATTCTGATGACATGTGTCATGGAGCTTTGTGATGAAAAGGGCATGGAGCAATGTGATGAGAGCATTCATGGAGCATTGTGATGACAAAGACATGGAGCGTTGTGATGCCAAGCGTCATGGATCTTTGTGATGACAAATGTCATGGAGCATTTTGATGACAAGTGCGTTGTGCATTATGATGCGAAGGGCAGGAGCATTGTGATGAAAGTGTCATGGAGCAATTTGATGAAAAACTTCATGGAATATTTTGATGACAGGGGTTATGGAACATTGTGATGTCAGGGGTCATGGAGCATTTTGATGAAAAGGGTCTTGGAGCATTTTGATGACAGGGGTTATGTAACATTGTGATGTCAGTGGTCATCAAACATTGTGATGATAATGCATGTAGCATTGTGATGACAGGATTAATGGAACATTGTGATGACAGGGGTGAGGGAGTATTGTGACGAATAGTGATGGTAACATTGTGATATCAGTGGTGAGAGAGGATTTTGATGAGAAGTGCATGGAGCATTGTGATGACAAGGTTTATGGAGCATTGTGATGACAAGATTGTGGAGCACTGTGATGACAAGCGCATGGTGCATTGTGATAACATGTGTCGTGGAGCATCGTGCTGACAAGCGCATGGAGCATTGTGATGACAAGGATCATGGAGAATTGTGCTGAGAAAGGCATAGAGCATGGTGATGACAAGGGTCAAAGAGAATTGTGATGAGAAGTTCATGGAGCATTGTGGTTAAAAACGTCACAGAGACTGTTGATGATGAGGGCATGGACCATTGTGATGACAAAGGTCAAGAAGCATTGTGATGAATGGAGTCACAGATCATTGTGATGACAGGGGTCATGGAGCATTGTAATAACAAGGGAATGGAGCATTGTGATGACAAGGACATGGAGCATTAGTCTAATAAGTATCATGGATTATTGCGATGAGAGTTGGAATGGTGCATTGTGATGCCAAGGGCATGGAGCATTGTGATGACCAGGTCATGCAGTATTGTGAAGACAGTTGTCAGGGAGCATTGTGATGACATATGTAGTGGCACACTGTGATGACAATGGCATGAAACATTGTGATGCCAAGTGTCATGGAGGATTCTGATGACAAAGGTAATGGAGCATTGTGATGACAATGGCTTGGAGCATTGTGATGACAAGGGTCAGGTAGCTTTGTGCTGAGAATTGCATGGAGAATTATGATGACAAGTGTCATGGAGCATTCTGATGACAAGCTTGTGGAGTATTTTGATGACAATGGCATGAGCATTGTGATGAAAACGGCATGGGGCATTGTGATGAAAAAGTCATGGAGCCTTTCGTGACAGGGTTCAAGGACCATTCTGATGACAAGTGTCAGGGAGCACTGTGATGACAAGTGTATTGAGAATTGTGATGACAAAGGTCATGGAGCATTGTGATGAAAAGGGCATGCAGTATTGTGATGACAGGCATCATGGAGCGTTGTGATGACAAGTGTTATGGAACATTGTGATCACAAGGGTTTGGATCATTGCGATGACAGAGGTCTTGGATCATTTTGATTTCAAGGAGCAGGGAGCATTGTGATGACAAGGTCATGAAGCAATGTGATTCCAAGGTTCATGGAGGATTTTGATGACAATGGTAATGGAGTATTGTGTTGACAAGCGCATAGAGCATTGTAATGAAAAGGTCATGTAGCATTTTGCTGACAAAGCATGGAGCATCGTCATGACAGGTGTCATGGAGCACTGTGATGACAAGCGTCACGGAGCATTGTGAATACAGGGGTCATGGAGCATTGGGATGACAAGAGCATGGATCATTGTGATGACAGGGATCATGGAGCATTGTGATGACAGAGGTCATGGAGAATTTTGATTTCACTGTGCTGACAATAGCCGGAAGCATTATGATGATGGGCATGGTGTATTGTGATGACAGTGTTCATGGAGCATTGAGATGAAAAGTGGCATGGAGCATTGTGATTACAGGCGTCTGGGAGCATTGTGATGACAAGGGAATGGAACATTTTGATGAGAAGGCCATGGAACATTCTGATGACATGTGTCATGGAGCTTTGTGATGACAAGGGCATGGAACATTGTGATTACAGGTGTTTTGGAGCATTGTGATGACAAGGGTCATGGTGCCTTGTGATGGCAAGGCCATGGAACATTTTGATGGCAGGGGTCATGGAACATTGCTATGACAGGGGTAATGGAGCATTTTGATGAGAAGGGCATGGAACTTTGTGATTACAATGTTTATGGAGCATAGCCATGACAAAGTTGTGGACCGTTGGGGTGAAAAGCGCATGGCACGTTGTGATGATAAGGGACATGGAGTATTTTTCGGACAAATGCATGGAGGATTGAGATGACAAGGGTCAGGGAGCATTGTGATGAAAATTTCATGGAGCATTGTGGTTACAAATGTAACAGAGCCCTGTGATGACGCGGGCATCGACAATTGTGATGACAAATATTATGAAGAATTGTGATGACTGGAGTCACGGAGCATTGTGATGACAGGGGTCATGGAGCATTGTGATGACTAGGGCATGGAGCATTGTGATGCCAATTGTCATGGAGGATTCTGATGACAAATGTAATGGAGCATTGTGATGACAATGGCTTGGAGCATTGTGATGACAAGTGTCAGGGAGAATTGTGCTGACAAGTGCATGGAGAATTGTGATGACAAGGGTCATGGAGCATTCGGATGACAAGCTTGTGGAGTATTTTGATGACAATGGCATGGAGCATTGTGATGCCAAGTGTCATGGCGCATTGGGCTGAAAATGTTCATCGAGTATTGTGATGACAGGGTTCATGGAGCATTGTGATGAGTAGGGAATGGAGCATTGTGATGACTAGTGTCCCGGATCATTGTGTTGTCCGGTGTCATGGAGTGTTGTGATGACACTGGTCATGGAACATTTTTATGATATTTTTCATGGAGCATTGTGATGAGAATTTCATGGAGCATTGGGCTGAAAATATTCATGGAGTATTGTGATGACAGGGGTCATGGAGCATTGTGATGACAAGGGAATGCAGCATGGTGATGACAAGGTCCTGGAGCATTGTGATGATAAAAGCATGGAGACTTGTGATGACAAGTCTCATGGAGCATTCTGATGAAAAGGGGCATGGAGCATTGTGATTACAAGGGTCTTCTAGCATTGTGATGACAAGGGCCTGGAACATTGTGAGGAGAAGGCCATGGAGCATTCTGATGACATGTGTCATTGAGCTTTGAGATGACAAGGGCATGGAGCACTGTGATTACAGGTGTCTTGGAACATTGTGATGAAAAGGCATGGATCATTGTGATGAAAAGGCATGGAGCCTTGTCATGACAGGGTTCAAGGAGCATACTGACGACAACTGTCAGGGAGCATTGTGATGACAAGTGTATTGAGAATTGTGATGACAAAGGTCATGGATCATTGTGATGAGAAACCATGGATAATTGTGATGATCAGCGTCATAGGGTGTTGTGATGTTAAGTGTTATGGAACATTGTGATCACAAGGGTTAGGAGCATTATGATGACAGTGGTCATGGATAATTTTGATTTCATTGTGATGACAATAGCCTGTATCATTTTGATGATGTGCATGGAGCATTCTGATAAGAGGCTTCATGGAGCATTGAGATGAAAATTAGTATGGAGCATTGTGAATACAGGGGTCTTGGAGCATTGTCATGACAAGGGCATGGAGGATTGTGATGAGAAGGCCATGGAACATTCTGATGGCATGTGTCATGGGGCTTTGTGATGACAAGGGCATGGAGCATTGTGATTACAAGGGTCTTGGAGCATTGTGATGACAAGGGTCATGGAGCCTTGTGATGACAAGGCCGTGGAACATTGTGATGGCAGGGGTCATGGAGCTTTGTTATGACAGGGGTCATGGAGCATTGTGATGACAAGGGCATGGAGCATTGTGATGAGAGGGGCATGGAACATTGGTCTGACAAGTTTCCTAGACTATTGTGATGACAGTGGACATGGTGCATTTTGATTACAAGGGCATTGAGAATTGTGATGACAAGGGCATGGAATATTGTGAAGACTGGTGTCAGGGAGCATTGTGATGACATATGTCATGGTCCATTGCGATGACAATGGCATGGAGCATTGTGATGCCAAATGTAATGGAGGATTGTGATGACAAATATAATGGAGCATTGTGATGACTACGGCTTGGAGCATTATGATGACAAGGGCCATTGAGGATTTTCACGAAAATGTCGTGAAGCATGGTGATGACAAGGTCCTGGAGCATTGTGATGAGAAAACCATGGAGACTTGTGATGACAAATCTCATGGAGCATACTGATGAAAAGGGGCATGGAGCATTCTGATTACAGGGGTTTTGGAACACTGTGATAACTAGGGCATGGAGCATTGTGATGACAAGGTCATGCAGTATTGTGAAGAGAGCTGTCAGGGAGCATTGTGATGACATATGTAATGGCCCACTGAGATGACAATAGCATGGAGCATTGTGATGCCAAGTGTCATGGAGGATTCTGATGACAAAAGTAATGGAGCATTGTGATGACAAGGGCATGGAGCATTGTGATGACAAAGGTCATGGTGCATTGTGCTGACAAGTGCATGGAGAATTGTGATGACAAGGGTCATGCAGCATTCTGATGACAAGCTTGTGGAGTATTTTGGTGACAATGGCATGGAGCATTGTGATGAAAATGGCATGGGACTTTGTGATGAAAAATGCATGGAGCCTTTTCATAACAGGGTTCAAGGAGCATTCTGATGACAAGTGTCAGGGAGCATTGTGATGACAAGTGTATTGAGAATTGTGATGACAAAGGTCATGGAGCATTGTGATGAAAATTGCATGGATTATTGTCATGGCAGGCATCATGGAGCGTTGTGATGACAAGTGTTATGGAACATTGTGATCACAAGGGTTTGGAGCATTGTGATGACAGAGGTCATGGATCATTTTATTTCAAGGTGCATGGAGCATTGTGATGCCAAGGCATGAAGCAATGGGATCCCAAGGTTCATGGAGGAATGTGATGACAATGGTAATGGAGTATTGTGATGACAAGCGCATAGAGCATTGTAATGACAAGGTCATGTAGCATTTTGCTGACAAAGGCATGGAGCATTGTGATGACAGGTGTCATGGAGCACTGTGAATACAGGGGTCATGGAGCCTTGGGATGACAATGGCATGGATCATTGTGATGACAAGAGTCATGGAGAATTGGGCTGAAAAAGTTCATGGAGTATTGTGATGACTGGGGTCATGGAGCATTGCGATGAGTAGGGAATGGAGCATTGTGATGACAAGGGTCCCGGATCATTGTGTTGTCAGGTGTGATGGAGTGTTGTGATGACAGTGGTCATGGAGCATTTTGATGATATTTGTCATGGAGCATTTTGATGAGAATTTCATGGAGCATTGGGCTGAAAATGTTCATGGAGTACTGTGATGACAGGGGACATGGAGCATTGTGATGACAAGGGAATGGAGCATGCTGATGAAAAGGTCCTGGAGCATTGTGATGAGATGACCATGGAGACTTGTGATGACAAGTCTCATGGAGCATTCTGATGAAAAGGGGCATGGAGCATTGTGATTACATGGGTCTTGGAGCATTGTGATGACAAGGGCATAGAACATTGTAATGATAAGACCATGGAGACTTGTGATGACAAGTCTCATGGAGCATTCTGATGAAAAGGGGCATGGAGTATTGTGATTAAATGGGTCATGGAGCTTTGTGATGAAAAGGGCATGAAGTATTGTGATGACAGTGGTCATGGAGCCTTGTGATGACAAGGCCGTGGAACACTGTGATGGCAGTGGTCATGGAGCATTGTTATGACAGAGGTAATGGAGCATTGTGATGACAAGCCTCACGGAACATTATGAATACAGGGTTCATGGAGCATTGGGATGACAAGGGCATGGATGATTGTGATGACAAGGGTCATGGAGGATTTGGCTGAAAATGTTCATGGAGTATTTTGATGACAGGGGTCATGGAGCATTGTGCTGATAAAGGGATGTAGCATTGTGATGACAGGTGTCATGGAACATTGTGATTACAGGGTTAAGGGAGGATTGTGATGACTAGTGATGGAACATTGTGATATCCCATGTGAGAGAGCATTTGGATGAGAAGAGCATGGAGAATTGTGGTTACAAGGTTTATGGAGCATAGCAATGACAAGGTTGTGTATCTTTGTGATGAAATGTGCATGGCACAATGTGATGACAAGGGTCATGGAGCATTGTTCTGACAAAGTCATGGAGCATTGTGATGACAAGTGTCACGGAGCATTGTGATGAAAAGTTCATGGAACATTGTGGTTACAAAGGTCACAGAGCCTTGTGATGATGCGGGCATAGACCGTTGTGATGACAAACGTTATGAAGCACTGTGATGACTGGAGTCACGGAGCATTGTGATGACAGGGGTCATGGAGCATTGTGATGAAAAGGGCATGGAGCATTGTGATGAAAGGGGCATGGAGTATTGGTCTGACAAGTTTCATAGATTACTGTGATGACAGTGGGCATGTAGCATTGTGATGACAAGGACATGGAGCATTGTGATGACAAGGGCATGGAGTATTGTGAAGACGTGTCAGGGAGCATTTTGATGACATATGAAATGGTCCATTGTGATGACAATGACATGGAGCATTGGTCTAATAAGTTTCATGGATTATTGTGATGACAGTTGAAATGGCGCATTGTGATGACAAGGGCATGGAGCATTGTGATGACCATGTCATGCAGTATTGTAAATAGAGGTGTCAGGGAGCATTGTGATGACATATGTAATGGCCCATTGTGATGACAATGGCATGGAGCATTCTGATGCCAAGTGTCATGGAGGATTCTGATAACAAAGGTAATGGAGCATTGTGATGACAATGGCTTGGAGCATTGTGATGACAAGGGTCAGGGAGCATTGTGCTGACAAGTGCATGGAGAAATGTGATGACAAGTGTCATGGAAAATTCTGATAAAAGGCTTGTGGAGTATTTTGATGACAATGGCATGGTGCATTGTGATGAAAATGGCATTGGGCTTTGTGATGAAAAAAGCATGGAGCCTTTTGTTACAGTGTTCAAGGAGCATTCTGATGACAAGTGTCAGGGGGCATTGTGATGACAAGTGTATTGAGAATTGTGATGACAAAGGTCATGGAGCATTGTGATGAAAAGAGCATGGAGTATTGTGATGACAGGCATCATGGAGCGTTGTGATGACAAGTGTTATGGAACACTGGGGTCACAAGTATTTGGAGCATTGCGATGACAGATGTCATGGATCATTTTGATTTCAAGGAGCATGGTGCATTATGATGACAAGGGCATGAAGCAATGTGATCCCAAGTTTCATGGAGGATTTTGATGAAAATGTTAATGGAGTATTGTGAGGACAAGCGCATAGAGCATTGTAATGAAAAGGTCTTGTATTATTTTGCTGACAAAGCATGGAGCATTGTGATGACAGGTGTCATGGAGCAGTGTGATGACAAGCATCACGGAGCATTGTGAATACAGGGGTCATGGAGCATTGGGATGACAAGGGCATGGATCATTGTGATGACAAGAGTCATGGAGCATTGGGCTGAAAATTTTCATGGAGTATTGTGATGACAGGGGTCATGGTGCATTGTGATGACAAGAGTCCCGGATCATTGTTTTGTCAGGTGTCATGGAGTGTTGTGATGACAGTGGTCATGGAGCACTGTGATGATATTGGTCATGGAGCATTGTGATGAGAAGGTCATGGAGCATTGGGCTGAAAATGTTCACGGAGTATTGTGATGACATTGGTCATGGAGCATTGTGATGACAAGGGAATGAAGCATGGTGATGACAAGGTCCTGTAGCATTGTGATGAGATGACCATGGAGACTTGTGGTGACAAGTCTCAAGGAGCATTCTGATGAAAAAGGGCATGGAGCATTCTGATTACAGGGGTCTTGGACCATTGTGATGACAAGGGTCATGGAGCCTTGTCATGACAAGCCCGTGGAACATTGTGATGGCAGGGGTCATGGAGCATTGTTATGACAGAGGTAATGGATCATTGTGATGATAACGGCAAGGAGCATTGTGATGACCAGGTCATGCAGTATTGTGAAAAGCGGTGTCAGGGAGCATTGTGATGACATATGTAATGGCCCATTGTGATGACAATGGCCTGGAGCATTGTGATGCCAAGTGTCATGGAGGATTCTGATGACAAAGGTACTGGAGCATTGTGATGACAATGGCTTGGAGCATAGTGATGACAAGGGTCAGGGAGCATTGTGCTGATAAGTGCAAGGAGAATTTTGATGACAATGTTCATGGAGCATTCTGATGACAAGCTTGTGGAGTATTTTGATGACAATGGCATGGAGCATTGTGATGAAAACGGCATGGGGCTTTGTGATGAAAAAGGCATGGAGCCTTTTCGTGACAGGGTTCAAGGAGCATTCTGACGACAAGTGTCAGGGAACATTGTGATGAGAAGTGTATTGAGATTTGTGATGACAAGGGTCATGGAGCATTCTGATGACAAGCTTGTGGGGTATTTTGATGACAATGGCATGGAGCATTGTGATGAAAACGGCAAGGGTCTTTGTGATGAAAAAGGCATGGAGCCTTTTCGTGACAGGGTTCAAGGAGCATTCTGACGACAAGTGTCAGGGAACATTGTGATGACAAGTGTATTGAGAATTGTGATGACAAAGGTCATGGATCATTGTGATGAAAAGACCATCGAGTATTGTGATGATAGGCTTCATGGAGCATTGTGATGCCAAGTGATATGGAACATTGTTATCACAAGGGTTTGGAGCATTGCGATGACAGAGGTCATGGATCATTTTGATTTCAAGGAGCATGGAGCATTGTGATGACAAGGGCATGAAGCAATGTGATCCCAAGGTTCATGGAGAATAGTGATGACAATGGTAATGGAGTATTGTGATGACAAGCGCATAGAGCATTGTAATGACAAGGTCATGTAGCATTTTGCTGAAAAAGGCATAGAGGATTGTGATGACTGGTGTCATGGAGCCCTGTGATGAAAAGCATCACGGAGCATTGTGAATACAGTGGTCATGGAGCATTGGAATGACAAGGGCATGGATCATTGTAATGACAGGTGTCATGGAGCACTGTGATGACAAGCATCACGGAGCATTGTGAATACAGGGGTCATGGAGCATTGGGATGACATATGGCATGGTCCATTGAGATGACAATGGCAGGGAGCATTGTGATGCCAAATGCAATGGAGGATTGTGATGACAAATATAATGGAGCATTGTGATGACTAGGGCTTGGAGCATTATGATGACAAAACCATGGAGCCATGTGATGACAAGTCTCATGGAGCATACTGATGAAAAAGGGCATGCAGCATTGTGATTACAGGGGTCTTGGAACTTTGTGATGACAAGGGCATGGAGCATTGTGAGGAGAAGTTCAAGGAACATTCTGATGGCATGCATCATTGAGCTTTGTGTTGACAAGGGCATGGAGCATCGTGATTACATGGGTCTTGGAGCATTGTGATGAAAAGGGCATGGATCATTGTGATTAAAAAGCCATGGAGCCTTGTCATGACACGGTAAAAGGAGCAAACAGACAACAAGTGTCAGGGAGCAGTTTGATGACAAGTGTATTGAGCATTGTGATGACGAAGGTCATGGAGCATTGTGATGAGAAGACCATGGATAATTGTGATGACGAGCGTCATGGGGCACCGTGATGACAAGTGTTATGGAATATTGTGATCACAAGGGTTTGGAGCATTGTTATGACAGAGGTCATGGAGCATTTTGATTTCATTGTTATGGCAATAGCATGAAGCATTATGACGATGGGCATGGTGCATTGTGATGACAGGTTTCATGGATCATTGAGATGAAAAGTGGCATAGAGCATTGTGATTACAGTGTTCTTGGAGCATTGTGATGAGAAGGGTCATGGAGCCCTGTGATGAATAGGCCATGGAACATCGTGATGTCAGGTGTCATGGAGAATTGTTATGACAGGGATAATGGAGCATTGTGATGGCAAGGGCATGGAGCATTGTGATGAGAAGGTCATGGAGCATTCTGATGACATGTGTCATGGAGCTATGTGAAGCCAAGGGCATGGAGCAATGTGATGAGAGCGTTCATGGAGCATTGTGATGACAATGACATGGGACATTGTGATGCCAAGGGTCATGGATCTTTGTGATGACAATGGTCATGGAGCATTTTGATGGCAAGGTCGTTGTGCATTGTGATGAGGAGTGCAGGGAGCAATGTGATGACAGGGTCATGGAGCAATTTGATGAAAAGTGTCATGGAACATTTTGATGACATGGGTTATAGAACATTGTGATGTCATGGGTCATCGAACATTGTGATGATAAGTGCATGTAGCATTGTGATGACAGGAGTCATGGAACATTGTGATGACAGGGGTGAGGGAGTATTGTGACAAATAGTGATGTAGCATTGTGATATCAGTGTTGAGAGAGCATTTTGATGAGAAGTGCATGGGGCATTGTGATGACAAATTTTATGGAGCATTGTGATGGCAAGATTGTGGAGCACTGTGATGATAAACGCATGGTGCATTGTGATGACATGTGTCATGGAACATTGTACTGACAAGCGCATGGAGCATTGTGATGACCAGGGTCATGGAGCATTGTGCTGAGAAGGGCATAGAGCATTGTGATGACAAGGGTCAAAGAGCACTGTGATGAAAACTTCATGGAGCATTGTGGTTAAAAATGTCACAGAGACTGTTGATGACGAGGGCATGGACCATTGTGATGACAAAGGTAATGAAACACTGTGATGACTGGAGTCATGGAGCATTGTGATGACAGGGGTCATGGAGCATGGTGATAAAAATTTCATGGAGCATTGTGATGAAATGTGCATGGAGTATTGTGATGACAGGCATCATGGAGCATTGTGATGACAAGTGTTATGGAATATTGTGATCACAAGGGTTTGGAGCATTGTGATGAGAGAGGTCATGGATCATTTTGATTTCAAGGCACATGGAGCACTGTGATGACAAGGGCATGAAGCAATGTGATCCCCAGGATCAAGGAGGATTGTGATGACAATGGTAATGGAGTATTGTGATGACAAGCACATAGAGCATTGTAATGACAAGGTCATGTAGCATTCTGCTGACAAAGGCATGGAGCATTGTGATGACAGGTGTCATGGAGCACTGTGATGACAAGCGTCAAGGAACATTGTGAATACAGGGGTCATGGAGCATTGGGATGACAAGGGCATGGATCATTGTGATGACAAGGTTCATGGAGCATTGGGCTGAAAATGTTCATGGACTATTGTGATGACAGGGGTCATGGAGCATCGTGATGACTAGGGAATGGAGCATTGTGATGACAAGAGTCCCGGATCATTGTGTTGTCAGGTGTTATGGATGGTTGTGATGACAGTGTTCATGGAGCATTGTGATGATATTTGTCATGGAGCATTGTGATGAGAATGTCATGTAGCATTCGGCTGGAAATGTTAATGGATTATTGTAATGACAGGGGTCATGGAGCATTGTGATGACAAGGGAATAGAGCATGGTGATGACAAGGTCCTGGAGCATTGTGATGAGATGACCATGGAGACTTGTGATGACAAGTCTCATGGAGCATTCTGATGAAAAAGGGCATGGAGCATTGTGATTACAGGGGTCTTCGAGCATTGTTTTGACAAGGGCATGTAGCATTGTGAGGAGAAGGCCATGGAGAATTCTGATGACATGCGTCATGGAGATTTGTGCTGACAAGGCCATGGAGCATTGTGATAACAGGGGTCTTGGAGCATTGTGATGAAAAGGCATGGATCATTGTGATGTAAAAGGCATGGAGCCTTGTCATCACAGGGATCAAGGTGCATACTGATGACAGGTTTCAGGGAGTATTGTAATGACAAGTGTATTGAGCATTGTGATGACAGTGATCATGGAGCATTGTGATTAGAATACCATGGCCAACTGTGATGATGATCGTCATGGGGTGTTGTGATGATAAGTGTTATGGAACATTGTGATCACAAGGGTTTGGAGCATTATGATGACAGAAGTCATGGAGAATTTTGATTTCATTGTAGTGACAATAGCCTGAAGCATTATGAAGATGGGCATGGTGCATTGTGATGACAAGGTTCTTGGAGCATTGAGATGAAAAGGGGCATGGAGCATTGTGATTACAGGGGTCTTGGATCATTGTGATGACAAGGGCATGGAGCATTGTGATGAGAAGGCCATGGAACCTTCTGATGACATGCGTCATGGAGCTTTGTTATGACAAGGGCATGGAGAATTTTGATTACATGTTTCTTGGAGCATTGTGATGACAAGGGTCATGGAGCCTTGTGATGACAAGGCCGTGGGACATTGTGATGGCAGTGGTCCTGGTGCATTGTTATGACAGAGGTAATGGAGCATTGTGATGAGAAGGGCATTGAGCATTGGTTTGAAATATTTCATATTTTATTGTGATGAGAGTGGACTGGAGCATTGTGATGACAAGGGCCAGGAACACTGTGATACATGGGTCATGGGGGATTGTAATGACAAGTTCATGGAGCAATGCGATGAGAGGGTACATGGAGCATTGTGATGACAATGCAATGGAACATAGTGAGGAAAAGGCCATGGAGCATTCTGATGACATGTGTCATGGAGCTTTTGATGACAAGTGCATGGAGCATTGTGATTACAGGTGTCTTGGAGCATTGTGATGAAAAGGGCAAGGTTCATTGTGATGAAAAAGGCATGGAGCCTTGTCATGACAGTGTTCAAGGAGCAGACTGACGACAAGTGTCAGGGAGCATTGTGAAGACAAGTGTATTGAGCATTGTGATGAAAAATATCAGGGAGCATTGGGATCAGAAGACCAAGGATAATTGTGATGATGATCGTCATGGGGTGTGGTGATCATAAATGTTATGGAACATTGTGATGACAAGTGTTTGGAGCATTATGATGACAGAGGTCATGGAGACTTTTGATTTCATTGTAATGACAATAGCCTGAAGCATTATGATGATGGGCGTGGTGCACTGTGATGACAGGGTTCATGGAGCATTGAGATGAAAAGGGGCATGGAGCTTTGTGATTACAGGGGTCTTGTAGCATTGTAATGACAAGCGCATAGAACATTGTAATGACAAGATCATGTAGAATTTTGCAGACAAATGCATGGAGCACTTTGATGACAGGTGTCATGGAGCACTGTGATGACATTTGTCACGGAGCATTGTGAATACAGTGGTCATGGATCATTGTGATGACAAGGGTCATGGAGCATTGGGCGGAAAATGTTCATGGAGTATTGTGATGACAGGGGTCATGGAGCATTGTGATGACAGAGGTCATGGAGAATTATGATTTCATTGTGCTGACAATAGCTGGAAACATTATGATGATGGGCGTGATGCATTGTGATGACAGGGTTCATGGAGCATTGAGATGAAAAGGGGCATGGAGCATTGTGATTACAGGGGTCTTGGAGCATTGTGATGACAAGGGCATGGAGCAGTTTGATGAGAAGTCCATGGAACATTCTGATGACATGTGTCATGTAGCTTTGTGATGACAAGGTCATGGAGCTTTGTGATTACAGGTGTCTTGGAGCATTGTGATGACAAGTGTCAATGAGCCTTGTGATGACAAGGCCGTGGAACATTGTGATGGCAGGGGTCAAGGAGCATTGTTATGACAGTTGTAATGGAGCACTGTGATGAGAAGGGCATGGAGCATTGTGATTACAAGTTTTATGGAGCATTGCGATGACAAATTTGTTGACCTTTGGGATAAAAATCGCGTGACACATTGTGATGACAAGGGTCATGGAGCATTTTTCTGACAAAGGCATGGAGCACTGTGATGACAAGTGTCACAGAGCATTGTGATGAAAAGTTCATGAATCATTGTGGTTAAAAAGGTCACAAAGCCTTGTGATGACGCGGGAATGGACCATTGTTATGACAAATGTTATGAAGCATTGTGATGACTGGAGTCAAGGAGCATTGTGATGACAGGGTCATGGAGCATTGTGATGACAAGGGCATTGAGCATTGTGCTGAGAAATGCGTAGATCACTGTGATGTCAAGGGTCAAAGAGCATTGTGATGAAAAGTTCATGGAGCATTGTGGTTAAAAAGGTCACAGAGACTGTTGATGATGAGGGAATGGACCATTGTGATGACAAAGGTCATGAATCATTGTGATGAGTGGAGTCACGGAGCATGGTGATGACAGGGGTCATGGGGCATTGTGATAACAAGGGCATGGAGCATTGTGATGACAAGGGCATGGAGAATTGGTCTAATATGTTTCATGGATTATTGCGATGACATTTGGTATGGCACATTGTGATGACAAGGGCATGGAGCATTGTGATGACCAGGTCATGCATTATTGTGAAGAGAAGTGTCAGGGAGCATTGTGATGACATATGTAATGGCCCATTGTGATGAAAATGGCATGGAGCATTGTGATGCCAAGTGTCATGGAAGATTCTGATGACAAAGGTAATGGAGCATTGTGATGACAATGGCTTGGAGCATTGTGATGACAAGGGTCAGGGAGCATTGTGCTGACAAGTGCATGGAGAATTGTGATGACAAGGGTCATGGAGCATTCTGGTGACAAGCTTGTGGAGTAGTTTGATGACAAAGGCAAGGAGCATTGTGATCAAAACGGCATGGGGCAATGTGATGTAAAAGGCATGGAGCCTTTTTGTGGCAGGGTTCAAGGAGCATTCTGACGACAAGTGTCAGGGAGCATTGTGATGACAAGTGTATTGAGAATTGTGATGACAAATGTCATGGAGCATGGTGATGAGAAGACCATGGATAATAGTGATGATGATCGTCATGGGGTGTTGTGATTATAAGTGTTATGGAACATTGTGATCACAAGGTTTTGGAGCATTATGATGACAGAGGTCATGGATAATTTTGATTTCATTGTGATGACAATAGCCTGAAGCATTATGATGATGGGCATGGTGCATTGTGATGACAGAGTTCATGGAGCATTGAGATGAAAAGGGGCAAGGAGCACTGTGATTACAGGGGTCTTGGAGCATTGTGATGACAAGCGCATAGAGCATTGTAATGACAAGTTCATGTAGAATTTTCCTGACAAAGGCATGGAGCATTGTGATGACAGGTGTCATGGAGAACTGTGATGACAAGTGTCACGGAGCATTGTGAATACAGGGGTCATGAAGCATTGGGATGACAAGTGCATGGATCATTGTGATGACAAGTGTCATGGAGCATTGGGCTGAAAATGTTCATGGAGTGTTGTGATGACAGGGGTCATGGAGAATTGTGATGACAGAAGTCATGGATAATTTTTATTTCATTGTGATGACAATAGCCTGAATCATTATGATGATCAGCATGATGCATTGTGATGACAGGGTTCAATGAGCATTGAGATGAAAAGGGGCATGGAGCAGTGTGTTTACAGGGGTTTTGGAGCATTGTGATGACAGAGGCATGGAGCATTTTGATGAGAAGGCCAAGTAACAATCTGATGACATGTGTCATGGAGCTTGGTGATGACAACGGCATGGAGCGTTGTGATTAAAGGTGTCTTGGAGCATTGTGATGACAAGTGTCATGGAGCCTTGTGATGACAAGGCCGTGGAACATTGTGATGGCAGGGGTCACGGAGCATTGTTATGACATGGGTAATGGAGCATTGTGATGAGAAGGACATGCAGCATTGTGATTACAATTTTTATGGAGCATTGTGATGACAAATTTTTGGACCGTTGGGATGAAAAGCGCGTGGCACATTGTGATGACAATGGTCATGGAGCATTTTACTGAAAAAGGCATGGAGCATTGTGATGACAAGGGTCACGGAGCATTGTGATGAAATGTTCATGGAGCATTGTGGATACAAAGGTAACAGAGCCTTGTGATGACGCGCACATGGACCACTGTGATGACAAATATTATGAAGCATTGTGATGCCTGGTGTCACAGAGCATTGTGATGACAGGTGTCATGGAGCATTGTGATGACAAGGTCCTGGAGCATTGTGATGAGATGACCATGGAGACTTGTGATGACAAGTCTCATGGAGCATTCTGATGAAAAGGGGCATGGAGCATAGTGATTACAGGGGTCTTGGAGCATTGTGATGACAAGGGCATGGAGCATTGTGAGGAGAAGGCCATGGAGCATTCTAATGACATACGTCATGCAGCATTGTGCTGAGAAATGCATAGAGCATTGTGATGATAGGGGATAAAGAGCATTGTGAAGAAAAGTTCATGGAGCATTGTGGTTAAAAAGGTCACAGAGACTGTTGATGATGAGGGCATGGACCACTGTGATGACAAAGGTCATGAAGCATTGTGATGACTGGAGTCACGGAGCATTGTGATGACAGGGGTCATTAAGCATTGTGATAACAAGGGCATGGAGCATTGTGATGACAATGACATGGAGCATTGTGATGACCAGGTCATGCTGTATTGTGAAGACAGGTGTCAGGGAGCATTGTGATGACATATGTAATGGCCCATTGTGATGACAATGGCATGGAGCATTGTGATGCCAAGTGTCATGGAGGATTCTGAAGATAAAGGTAATGGAGCATTGTGATGACAATGGCTTGGAGCATTGTGATGACAAGGGTCAGGGGGCATTGTGCTGACATGTGCATGGAGAATTGTGATGACAAGGGTCATGGAGCATTCTGGTGACAAGCTTGTGGAGTATTTTGATGACAATGGGATGGAGCATTGTGATGAAAACCGCATGGGGCTTTGTGATGTAAAAGGCATGGAGACTTTTCGTGACAGGGTTCAATGAGAATTCTGATGACAAATGTCAGGGAGCATTGTGATGACAATGTATTGAGAATTGTGATGACAAAGGTCATGGAGCATTGTGATGAAAAGGGCATGGATTATTGTGATGAAAAGCATCATGGAGCGTTGTGATGAAAAGTGCTGTGGAACACTGTGATCACAAGGATTTGGAGCATTGTGATGACAGAGGTCATGGATCATTTTTATTTCAAGGAGCATGGAGCATTGTGATGACAAGGGCATGAAGCAATGTGATCCTGAGTTTCATGGAGGATTGTGATGACAATGGAAATGGAGTATTGTGATGACAATGGCTTGGAGCATAGTGATGACAAGGGTCAGGGAGCATTGTGCTGATAAGTGCAAGGAGAATTTTGATGACAATGTTCATGGAGCATTCTGATGACAAGCTTGTGGAGTATTTTGATGACAATGGCATGGAGCATTGTGATGAAAACGGCATGGGGCTTTGTGATGAAAAAGGCATGGAGCCTTTTCGTGACAGGGTTCAAGGAGCATTCTGACGACAAGTGTCAGGGAACATTGTGATGAGAAGTGTATTGAGATTTGTGATGACAAGGGTCATGGAGCATTCTGATGACAAGCTTGTGGGGTATTTTGATGACAATGGCATGGAGCATTGTGATGAAAACGGCAAGGGTCTTTGTGATGAAAAAGGCATGGAGCCTTTTCGTGACAGGGTTCAAGGAGCATTCTGACGACAAGTGTCAGGGAACATTGTGATGACAAGTGTATTGAGAATTGTGATGACAAAGGTCATGGATCATTGTGATGAAAAGACCATCGAGTATTGTGATGATAGGCTTCATGGAGCATTGTGATGCCAAGTGATATGGAACATTGTTATCACAAGGGTTTGGAGCATTGCGATGACAGAGGTCATGGATCATTTTGATTTCAAGGAGCATGGAGCATTGTGATGACAAGGGCATGAAGCAATGTGATCCCAAGGTTCATGGAGGATAGTGATGACAATGGTAATGGAGTATTGTGATGACAAGCGCATAGAGCATTGTAATGACAAGGTCATGTAGCATTTTGCTGAAAAAGGCATAGAGGATTGTGATGACTGGTGTCATGGAGCCCTGTGATGAAAAGCATCACGGAGCATTGTGAATACAGTGGTCATGGAGCATTGGAATGACAAGGGCATGGATCATTGTAATGACAGGTGTCATGGAGCACTGTGATGACAAGCATCACGGAGCATTGTGAATACAGGGGTCATGGAGCATTGGGATGACATATGGCATGGTCCATTGAGATGACAATGGCAGGGAGCATTGTGATGCCAAATGCAATGGAGGATTGTGATGACAAATATAATGGAGCATTGTGATGACTAGGGCTTGGAGCATTATGATGACAAAACCATGGAGCCATGTGATGACAAGTCTCATGGAGCATACTGATGAAAAAGGGCATGCAGCATTGTGATTACAGGGGTCTTGGAACTTTGTGATGACAAGGGCATGGAGCATTGTGAGGAGAAGTTCAAGGAACATTCTGATGGCATGCATCATTGAGCTTTGTGTTGACAAGGGCATGGAGCATCGTGATTACATGGGTCTTGGAGCATTGTGATGAAAAGGGCATGGATCATTGTGATTAAAAAGCCATGGAGCCTTGTCATGACACGGTAAAAGGAGCAAACAGACAACAAGTGTCAGGGAGCAGTTTGATGACAAGTGTATTGAGCATTGTGATGACGAAGGTCATGGAGCATTGTGATGAGAAGACCATGGATAATTGTGATGACGAGCGTCATGGGGCACCGTGATGACAAGTGTTATGGAATATTGTGATCACAAGGGTTTGGAGCATTGTTATGACAGAGGTCATGGAGCATTTTGATTTCATTGTTATGGCAATAGCATGAAGCATTATGACGATGGGCATGGTGCATTGTGATGACAGGTTTCATGGATCATTGAGACGAAAAGTGGCATAGAGCATTGTGATTACAGTGTTCTTGGAGCATTGTGATGAGAAGGGTCATGGAGCCCTGTGATGAATAGGCCATGGAACATCGTGATGTCAGGTGTCATGGAGAATTGTTATGACAGGGATAATGGAGCATTGTGATGGCAAGGGCATGGAGCATTGTGATGAGAAGGCCATGGAGCATTCTGATGACATGTGTCATGGAGCTTTTTGATGACAAGGGCATGGAGCATTGTGATGACATGTGTCATGGAGCATTGTGATGACAACGGAATGGAGCATGGTGATGACAAGGTCCTGGGGCATTGTGATGAGAAGACCATGGAGACTTCTGATGAGAAGTCTCATGGAGCATTCTGATGAAAAAGAGCATGGAGCATTGTGATTACAGGTGTCTTGGAGCATTGTGATGACTAGGGCATGGAGCATTGTGATGAGAAGGCCATGGAGCATTCTGATGACATGCGTCATGGAGTTTTGTGATGACAAGGGCATGGAGCATTTGTGATTACAGGGATCTTGGAGCATTGTGATGAAAAAGGCATGGAGCCTTGTCATGACAGGGTTCCTGGAGCATTCTGACGACAAGTGTCAGGAAGCATTGTGATGACAAGTGTATTGAGCATTGTGATGACAAAGATCATGGAGCATTGTGATGAGAAGACCATGGATAATTGTGATGATGAGCGTCATGGGGTGTTGTGATGATAAGTGTTATGGAACCTTGTGATCACAAGGGTTTGGAACATTATGATGACAGAGGTCATGGAGAATATTGATTTCATTGTGATGACAATAGCCTGTAGCATTATGATGATGAAAAGGGTGCATTGTGATGACAGTGTTCATGGAGCATTGAGATGAAAAAGGGCATGGATCATTGTGATTACAAGGGTCTTGGAGCATTGTGATGACAAGGGCATGGAGCACTGTGATGAGAAGGCCATGGAACTTTCTGATGACATGCGTCATGGAGCTTTGTGATGACAAGGGCATGGAGCATTGTGCTTTCAGGGGTCTGGATCATTGTGATGACAAGTGTCATGGAACCTTGTGATGACTAGGCCGTGGAACATTTTGATGGCAAGGGTCATGGTGCATTTTTATGACAGGTGTATTGGAACATTTTGATGAGAAGAGCATGGAACATTGGTCTGAAATATTTCATGGATTATTGTGATGAGAGTGGGCATGGGGCATTGTGATGACAAGGGCACGGAACACTGTGATACATGGGTCATGCAGGATTGTAATGACAAGGGCATGGAGCATTGTGATGAGAAGGGCATCGAGCATTCTGATGACAAGTGTCATGGAGCTTTGTGATGACAAGTGCATGGAGCAATGTGATGAGAGGTTTCATGGAGCATTGTGATGACAATGACATGGAGCATTGTGATGCCAAGGGTCATGGAGCTTTGTGATGACAAGTCATGGAGCCCTTTGATGACAAGGGCATGGTGCATTGTGCTGAGAAATGAAGGGAGCATTTTGATGACCAGGTCATGCAGCAATTTGATAAAAAGTGTAAAGGAACATTTTGATGGCAGGGGTTATAGAACATTGTGATGTCAGGGGTATTGGAGCTTTGAGATGAAAAGGGTCATGGAGCATTTTGATGACAGGAGTTATGGAACATTGTGATGTCAGGGGTCCTGGAACATTGTGATGATAAGGGGATGTAGCATTGTGATGACAGTGTCCTGGAACATTGTGATTACAGGGATGAGGGAGTATTGTGATGACTAGAGATGGAACATTGTGATATCTCTGGTGAGAGAGCATTTTGATGAGAAGTGCATGGACCATTGTGATTACAAGACTTATGAAGCATAGCAATGACAAGGTTGTTGACCGTTGTGATGAAATGCGCGTGGCACATTGTGATGACTATGTTCATTGAGCATTGTTCTGACAAAGAAATGGAGCTTTGTGATGACAAGGGCATGGAGCATTGTGATTACATGGGTCGTGGAGCATTTTCATGACAATGGCGTTGAGCATTTTGATGAGAAGGTCATGGATAATTGTGATGACGCGCGTCATGGAGCACAGTAATGACAAGGGTTATGGAGCATTGTGATGACAGTGGCCATGGAGAAATGTGATGACAAGTGTCATGGAGCATTCTGATGACAAGCTTGTGGAGTATTGTGATGACAATGGCTTGGAGCATTGTGATGAAAAGGGCATGGAGCATTGTGATGAAAAAGGCATGAAGCCATTTCATGACAGGTTTCAAGGAGCATTCTGATGACAAGTGTCAGGGAACATTGTGATAACATGTGTATTGATAATTGTGATGAAAAAGAGCATGGAGCATTTTGACGAAAAGGGCATAGAGTATTGTGATGACAGGAATCATGGAGCGTTGTGATGACAAGTGTTATGGAACATTGTGATCACAAGGGTTTGGAGCATTGTGATGATAGAAGTCATGGATCATTTTGTTTTCAAGGAGCATGGAGCATTGTGATGACAAGGGCATGAAGCAATGTGATCCCAAGTTTCATGGATGATTGTGATGAAAATGCTAAGGGAGTATTGTGATGACAAGCAAATGGAGCATTTTGATAGCAAAGTCATGTAGCATTTTGCTGACACAGGCATGGAGCATTGTGATGATAAGGGTCATAGGGCACTGTGATGAGAAGCATCACGGATCATTGTGATTACAGGGGTCATGGAGCATTGGGATGGCAAGGGCATGGATCATTGTGAAGACAAGTGTCATGGAGCATTGGGCGGAAAATATTAATGGAGCATTGTGATGACTAGGGAATGGAGCATTGTGATGACTAGAGTCCCGGATCACTGTGTTGTCAGGGGTCATGGAGCGTTGTGATGACAGTGGTCATGGAGCATTGTGATGATAGGGATCATGAAGCATTGTGATGAGAAGTTCCTGGAGAATTGGACTGAAAATATTCAGGAAGTATTGTGAGGAGAGTGGTCATGGAGCATTGTGATGACAAGGGAATGGAGCACTGTGATGAAAGGTTCCTGGAGCACTGTGATGAGGAGACCATGTAGCCTCGTAATAAGAAGTCTCTTGGAGCATTCTGATGAAAAGGGGCATGGAGTATTGTGATTACAGGGGTCTTGTAGCATTGTGATGACAAGGGCATGGAGCATTGTGATTACTGGTGTCTTGGAGCATTGTGATGAAATTGGCATGGATCATTGTTATGAAAATGGTATGGAGCCTTGTCATGACAGGGTTCCAAGAGCATACTGATGACAAGTGTCAGGGAGCATTGTGATGACATGTGTATAGAGCATTGTGATGACAAAGGTCATGGAGCACGGTGATGAGAAGACCATGGATAACTGTGATGATGAGCTTCATGGGGCGTTGTGATGATAAGTGTTATGGAACATTGTGATCACAAGGATTTGGAGCATTGTGATGAGATAGATCATCGAATATTTTGATTTCATTGTGATGACAATAGCCTGAAGCATTATGATGATGGTCATGGTGCATTTTGATGACAGGGTTCATGGAGCATTGAGATGCAAAGGGGCATGGAGCATTGTGATTAGAGGGTTCATGGAGCATTGTGATGACAATGGCATGGAGCATTGAGATGCCAATTGTCATGGAGCTTTGTGATGACAAAGTCATGGAGCATTTTGATGAGAAGGGCGTGGTACATTGTGATGAGAAGGGCAGGGAGCATTGTGATGACAGGGTCATAGAGCAATTTGATGAAAAGTGTCATGGAATATTTTAATGACAGGGGTTATGGAACATTGTGATGTCAGGGTTCATGGAGCATTTTGAGGAAAAGGATCATGGAGAATTATGATGACAGGGGTTATGGAACATTGTGATGTCAGGGGTCATTGAGCATTTTGAGGAAAAGTGTTATGGAGCATTATGATGACAGGGGTTATGGAACATTGTGATGTCAGGGGTCACCGAACTTTGTGATGATATATGCATGTAGCATTGCAAAGACAAAAGTCATGGAACATTGTGATGACAGGTGTGAGGGAGTATTGTGATGAATAGTGCTGTAACATTGTGATATCATTGGTGAGAAAGCATTTTGATGAGAAGTGCATGGAGAATTGTGATGACAAGTTTTATGGAGCATCGTGGTGACAAGATTGTGGAGCACTGTGATGAGAAGCGCAGGGTGCATTGTGATGACATGGGTCATGGAGCATTGATCTGACAAGCGCATGGAGCATTATGATGACAAGGGTCATGGAGCATTGTGCTGAGAAAGGCATAGAACATTGTGATGACAAGGGTCAAAGAGCATTGTGATGAAAAGTTATTGGACCATTGTGGTTAAATAGGTCACAGAGAGTGTTGATGACGAGGGCATGGACCATTGTGATGAAAAAGGTCATGAATCATTGTGATGAATGGAGGCATGGAGCATTGTGATGACAGGCGTCATGGAGCATTGTGATAACAAGTACATGGAGCATTGTTATGACAAGGGAATGGAGCATTGGTCTAATAAGTTTCATGGATTATTGTGATGACTGTTGTAATGGCGCATTGTGATGACCAGGTCATGCAGTATTGTGAAGACAGGTGTCAGGGAGCATTGTGATGACATATGTAATGGCCCATAGTGATGACAATGGCATGGAGCATTGTGATGCCAAGTGTCATGGAGGATTCTGATGACAAAGGTAATGGAGCATTGTGATGACAATGGCTTGGAGCATTGTGATGACAAGGGTCAGGGAAAATTTTGCTGACAGATGCAGGGAGAATTGTGATGAAAACGGTCATTAAGTATTCTGATGACAAGCTTGTGGAGTATTTTGATGACAATGGCATGGAACATTGTGATGAAAAAGGCATGTGGCATTGTGATGACAAGTGTATTGTGAATTGTGATGACAAATGTCATGGAGCATTGTGATGAGTAGGGCATGGAGTATTGTGATGACAGGCATCATGGAGCGTTGTGATGACAAGTTTTATGAAACATTGTGATCAGAAGGATTATGAGCATTGTGATGACAGAGGTCATGGATCATTTTGATTTCAAGGAGCATGGAGCATTGTGATGACAAGGGCATGAAGCAATGTGATCCCAAGGTTCATGGAGGACTGTGATGACAATGGTAATGGAGTATTGTGATGAAAAGCGAATAGAGCATTGCAATGACAAGGTCACGTAGCATTTTGCCGACAAAGGCATGGAGCATTGTGATAACAGGTGTCATGTAGCAATGTGATGACAAGCGTCACGGAGCATTGTGAATACAGGGGTCATGGAGCATTGGGATGACAAGGGCATGGATCTTTGTGATGACAAGTGTCATGGAGCATTGGGCTGAAAATGTTCATGGAGTATTGTGATGACACGGATCATGGAGCCTTTGATGACAAGTTCCTTGAGCACTTTGATGAGAAGACAATGGAGACTTGTGATGAGAAGTCTCATGGAGCATTCTGATGAAAAGGGACATGTAGCATTGTGATTACAGGGGTCTTGGAGCATTGTGATGACAAGGGCATGGAGCATTGTGAGGAGAAGGCCATCGAGCATTCTGATGACATGCGTCATTGAGCTTTGTGATGACAAGGGCATGGAGCATTGTGATTACAGGGGTCTTGGAGCATTGTGATTAAAAGGGCATGGATCATTGTGATGAAAAAGGCATGGAGATGTGTCATGACAGGGTTAATGGAGCATACTGATGACAAGAGTCAGGGAGCATTGTGATGACAAGTGTATTGAGCATTGTGATAACAAAGGTCATGGAGCATTGTGATGAGGAGACCATGGATAACTGTGATGATGAGCGTCATTGGGTTTTGTGATGATAAGTGTCATGGAACATTATGATCACAAGGGATTGGAGCATTGTGATGACAGAGGTCATGGAGCATATAGATTTCATTGTGATGACAATAGCCTGAAGCATTATCATGATGGGCCTGATGCATTGTGATGACAGTGTTCATGGAGCATTGAGATGAAAAGTGGCATGGAGCATTGTGATTACAAGGTTCTTGGAGCTTTGTGATGACAAGGGCATGGAGCATTGTGATTACAGGGGTCTTGGAGCATTGTGATGACAAGTGTCATGGAGCCTTGTGATGACAAGGCCGTGGAATATTGTGATGGCATGGGTCATGGAACATTGTTATGATAGGGATAATGGAGCATTGTGATGAGAAGGACATGGAGCATTGTGAATACAAGGTTTATGGAGCATTACCATGACAAATTTGTGGACCGTTGTGATGAAAAGCTCGTAGCATATTGTGATGACAAGGGTCATGGAGCATTTTTCTGACAAAGGCATGGAGCATTTTGATGACAATGGTCACGAAGCATTGTGATGAAAAGTTCATGGAGCATTGTGGTTATAAAGGTCACAGAGCCTTGTGATAACGCGGTCATGGACCATTGTGATGACAAATGTTATGAAGCATTGTGATGACTGGAGTCATGGAGCATTGTGATTACAGTGGACATGGAGCATTGTGATGAAAAGGGCATAGAGCATTTTTGTGACAGGGGCATGGAGCATTGGTCTGACAATTTTCATAGATTATTGTGATGACAGTGGACATGTGCACTGTGATGACAAGGGCATGGATCATTGTGATGAGAAGGTCATGCAGTATTGTGAAGACAGCTGTCAGGGAGCATTGTGATGACATATGTAATGGCCCATTGTGGTGACAATGGCATGGAGCATTGTGATGCCAAGTGTCATGGATGATTCTGATGACAAATGTAATGGAGCATTGTGATGACAATGGCTTGGAGCATTGTGATGACAAGGGTTAAGGAGCATTGTGCTGACCAGTGCATGGAGAATTGTGATGACAAGGGTCATGGAGCAATCTGATGACAAACGTGTGGAGTATTATGATGACAATGGCATGGAGCAGTGTGATGAAAACGGTATGGGGCATTGTTATGAAAAAGGCATGGAGCCTTTTCATGACAGAGTTCAAGGAGCATTCTGACGACAAGTGTCAGGGAGCATTGTGATGACAAGTGTATTGAGCATTGTGATGACCAAGGTCATGGAGCATTGTGATGAAAAGGGCATGGAGTATTGTGACGACAGGCATCATGGAGCGTTGTGATGACAAGTGATATGGAGGATTGTGGTCACAAAGCTTTTGAGCATTTTGATGACAGATTTCATGGATCATTTTGATATCAAGGAGCATGGAGCATTGTGATGACAAGGGCATAAAGCAATGTGATCCCAAGGTTCATGGAGGATTGTGATGACAATGGTAATGGAGTATTGTGATGACAAGCGCATAGAGCATTGTAATTACAAAGTCATTTAGCCTTTTGCTGACAAAGTCATCTAGCATTGTGATGACAGGTGACATGGAGCACTGTGATGACAAGCATCATGGAGGATTGTGAACACAGGGGTCATGGAGCATTGGGTTGAAAAGGGCATGCATCATTGTGATGACAAGTATCATGGAGCACTGGGCTGAAAATATTCATGAAGTATTGTGATGTCAGGGGACATGGAGAATTGTGATGACATAGTTCATGGAGAATTTTGATTTCATTGTGCTGACAATAGCAGGAAGCATTATAATGATGGGCATGATGGATTGTGATGACAGGGTTCATGGAGCATTTAGATGAAAAGGGGCATGGAGCATTGTGATTACAGGGGTCTTGAGCATTGTGATGACAAGGGCATGGAGCATTGTGATGAGAAATCCATGGAACATTCTGATGACATGTGTCATGGAGCTTTGTGATGACAAGGGCATGGAGCATTGTGATTACATGTTTCTTGGATCATTGTGATGACAAGTGTCAGGGAGCCTTGTGATTACAAGTCCGTGGAACATTGTGATGGCAGGGGTCATGGAGCATTGTGATGACAAGGGCATGGAGCATTGTGATTACATGGGCACGGAACACTGTGATACATGGGCCATGCAGGATTTTAATGACTAGGGCATGGAGCATTGTGATGAGAAATGCATCAAGCATTGTGATGACAAGTGTCATGGAGCTTTCTGATGACAAGGGCATGGAGCAATGGGATGAGAGGGTTCATGGAGCATTGTGATGACAATGACATGGAGCATTGTGATGCCAAGGGTCATGGAGCTTTGTGATGACATGTCATGGAGCATTTTGATGACAAGGGAATGGTGCATTGTGATGAGAAGTGCAGGGAGCATTTTGATGACCGGGTCATGCAGCAGTTTGATATAAAGTGTAATGGAATATTTTGATGGCATGGGTTATAGAATATTGTGATGTCAGGGTTCTTGGAGCTTTGGGATGAAAAGGGTCATGGAGCATTTTGATGACAGGGGTTATGGAATATTGTTATGTCAGGGGTCATGCAATATTGTGATGATAAAGGGATGTAGCATTGTGTTGACAGGGTCATGGAACATTGTGATTCCAGGGCTGAGGGTGTATTGTGAAGACTAGTGATGTAGCATTGTGATATCTGTGGTGAGAGAGCATTTTGATTAGAAGTGCATGGAGGATTATGATGACAATGTTTATGGAGCATTGTGATGACAAGATTGTAGAGCACTGTGATGACAAGTGCATGGTGCATTGTGATGACATGTGTCATGGAGCATTGTGCTGACAAGCGCAAGGAGCATTGTGATGACAAGGGTCATGGAGCATTGTGCTGAGAAAGGCATAGAGCATTGTGATGACAAGGGTCAAAGAGCATTGTATGAAAAGTTCAAGGGGCATTGTGGTTAAAATGGTCACAGAGACTGTTGATGACGAGGGCATGGAACATTGTGATGACAAAGGTCATGAAGCATTGTGATGACTGGAGTCACGGAGCATTGTGATGACAGGGGTCAGGGAGGATTGTGATAACAAGGGCATGGAGCACTGTGATGACAAGGGCATGGAACATTAGTCTAATAAGTTACATGGATTGTTGCGATGACATTTCGAATGGCACATTGTGATGACAAGGGCATGGAGCATTGTGATGACCAGGTTATGTAGTATTGTGAAGAGAGGTGTCAGGGAGCATTGTGAAAACATATGTAATGGCCCATTGTGATGACAATGGCATGGAGAATTGTGATGACCAGGTCATGCAGTATTGTGAAGAGAGGTGTCAGGGAGCATTGTGATGACATATATAATGGCCCATTGTGATGACAATGGCATGGAGCATTGTGATGCCAAGTGTCATGGAGGATTCTGATGACAAAGGTTATGGAACATTGTGATGACAATGGCTTGGAGCATTGTGATGACATGGGACAGGGAGCATTGTGCTGACAATTGCATGGAGAATTGTGATGACAAGTGTCATGGAGCATTCTGATGACAAGCTTGTGGAGTATTTTGATGACAATGGAATGGAGCATTGTGATGAAAATGGCATGGGGCATTGTGAAGAAAAAGGCATGGAGCCTTTTTGTGGCAGGTTTCAAGGAGCATTCTGATGACAATGTCAGGGAGCATTGTGATGACATGTATATTGAGAATTGTGATGACAAAGGTTATGGAGCATTGTGATGAAAAGGGCATGGAGTATTGTGATGACAGGCATCATGGAGCGTTGTGATGACAAGTGTTATGGAAGATTGTGATCACAAGGGTTTGGAGCATTGTGATGACAGAGGTCATGGATCATATTGATTTAAAGGAGCATGGAGCATTTTGATGACAAGGGCATGAAGCAATGTGATCCCAAGTTTCATGGAGGATTGTGATGACAATGAAAATGGAGTATTGTGATGACAAGCGCATAGAGCATTGTAATGACAAGGTCATGTAGCATTTTGCTGACAAAGGCGTGGAGCATTGTGATGACATGTGTCATGGAGCACTGTGATGACAAGCGTCATGGACCATTGTGAATACAGGGGTCATGGAGCATTGGGATGACAAGGGCATGGATCATTGTGATGACAAGTGTCATGGAGCACTGGGCTGAAAATGTTCATGGAGTGTTGTGATGACATGGGTCATGGAGCATAGTGATGAGTAGGGAATGGAGTATTGTGATGACAAGAGTCCCGGATCATTGTGTTGTCAGGAGTCATGGAGTGTTGTGATGACAGTGGTCATGGAGCATTGTGAAGATATTGGCCATGGAGTATTGTGATGTGTAGGTCGTGGAGCATTGGGCTGAATATGTTAATGGATTATTGTGATGACAGTGGTCATGGAGCATTGTGGTGACAAGGGAATGGAGAATGGTGATGACAATATCCTGGATCTTTGTGATGAGATGACCATGGAGACTTGTGATGAGAAGTCTCACGGAGCATTCTGATGAAAAGGGGCATGGAGCTTTGTGATTACAGGGGTCTTGGAGCATTTTGATGACTAGGGCATGGAGCAGTGTGATGAGAAGTCCATGAAGCATTCTGATGACATGCTTCATGGAGTTTTGTGATGACAAGCACATGGAGCATTGTGATGACAGTGATCTTGGAGCATTGTGATGAAAAAGGCACGGATCATTGTGATGAAAAATCATTGAGCCTTGTCATGACAGGGTTCAAGGAGCATACTGACGACAAGTGTCAGGGAGCATTGTGATGACAAGTGTATTGAGCATTGTGATGACAAAGGTCATGGAGCATTGTGATGAGAATACCATGTATAATTGTGATGATGAGCGTCATGGGGATTTGTGATGATAAGTGTTATGGAACATTGTGATCACAAGGGTTTGGATCATTATCATGACAGAGGTAATGGAGAATTTTGATTTAATTGTGATGACTATAGCCTGAAGCATTATGATGATGGGCATGGTGCATTGTGATGACAGGGTTCATGAAGCATTGAGATGCAAAGTGGCATGGAGCATTGTGATTACAGGGGTCTTGGAGCATTGTGATGTCAAGGGTCAGGGACCCTTGTGATGACAAGGCCGTGGAACATTGTTATGGCAGGGGTCATGGAGCATTTTTATGACAGAGGTAATGGAACATTGTGATGAGAAGTGCATTGAGCACTGGCCCGAATGTTTTCATGGATTACTGTGATGAGAGTGGGCATGGAGCATTGTGATGACAAGGGCACGGAACACTGTGATACATGGGTCATGGAGGATTGTGATGAAAAGGGCGTGGAGCATTTTGATGAGAAGGGCATCGAGCATTGTGATGACAAGAGTCATGGAGCACTGTGATGACAAGGGCATGGAGCAATGGGATGAGAGCGTTCAGGGAGCATTGTGATGACAATGACATGGAGCATTGTGATGCCAAGGGTCATGGAGCTGTGAGATGACAACAGTCATGGAGCATTTTGATGACAAGCGTGTGGTGCATTGTGATGAGAAGGAAAGGGAGCATTTTGATGACAGGTTCATGCTGCAATTTGATGAAAAGTGTCATGTAACATTTTGACGACAGGGGTTACAGAAAATTGTGATGCCATGGGTCATGGAGCTTTGGGATGAAATGTGTCATGGAGCATTGTGATGACAGTGGTTATGGAATATTGTGATGTCACGGGTCATGGAACTTTGTGATTACAGGGTTGAGGGAGGATTGTGATGACTAGTGATGGAACATTGTGATATCTCAGGTGAGAGAGCATTTGGATGAGAAGTGCATGGACCATTGTGATTACAAGGTTTATGGAGCATATCGATGACAAGGTTGTGGATCATTGTGATGAATAGCACATGGCACATTGTGATGACAAGAGTCATGGAACATTGTTCTGACAAAGGCATGGAGCATTGTGATGACAAGTGTCACGGAGCATTGTGATGAAAAGTTCATGGAGCATTGTGGTTACAAAAGTCACAGAGCCTTGTGATGACGCGGGCATGGACCGTTGTGATGACAAACGTTATGAAGCATTGTGATGACTGGAGTCACGGAGCATTGTGATGCCAAATGTAATTTAGCATTGTGATGACAATGGCTTGGAGCATTGTGATGAGAAGGTTCAGGGAGCATTGTGCTGACAAGTGCATGGATAATTGTGATGAAAAAGGTCATGGAACATTCTGATGACAATCTTGTGGTGTATTTTGATGACAATGGCATGGAGCATTGTGATGAAAACGGCATGGGGCATTGTGATGAGAAAAGCATGGAGCCTTTTCGTGACAGGTTTCAAGGAGCATTCTGACGGCAAGTTTCAGGAAGCATTGTAATGACAAGTGTATTAGAATTGTGATGACAAAGGTTATGGAGCATTGTGATGAAAAGGCCGTGGAGTATTGTGATGACAGGCATCATGGAGCATTGTGATGACAAGTGTTATGGAACATTGTGATGAGAAGGGTTTGGAGCATTGTGATGACAGAGGTCATGGATCATTTTGATTTCAAGGAGCATGGAGCATTGTGATGACAAGGGTATGAAGCAATGTGATCCCAAGTTTCATGGAGGATTGTGATGACAATTGTAAAAGAGTATTGTGATGACAAGCGCATAGAGCATTGTAATGACAAGGTCATGTAGCATTTACTGACAAAGGCATGGAGCATTGTGATGACAGGTGTCATGGAGCACTGTGATGACAAGCGTCACGGAGCATTGAGAATACAGTGGTCATGGAGCATTGGGATGACAAGGGCATGGTTCAATGTGATGACAAGGGTCATGGAGCATTGGGCTGAAAATGTTCATGGAGTATTGTGATGACAGGGGTCATGGAGCATTGTGATGACTTGGGAATGGAGCATTTTGATGACAAGAATTCCGGATCATTGTGTTGTCAGGTGTCATGGAGCGTTGAGATGACAGTGGTCATGGTGCATTGTGATGATATTGGCCATGGAGAATTGTGATGAGAAGGTCGGGGAGCATTGTGATTACAGGTGTCTTGATGCATTGTGATGAAAAGGGCATGTATCATTGTGAAGAAAAAGGCATTGAGCCTTGTCATGACAGTGTTCAAGAAGCATACTTACGACAAGTGTCAGGTAGCATTGTGATGACAAGCGTATTGAGCATTTGATGACAAAGGTCATAGAGCATTGTGATGAGAAGACCATGGATAATTGTGATGATGAGTGTCATGGGGTGTTGTGATGATAAGACTTATGTAACATTGTGATCACAAGGGTTTGGAGCATTATGATGACAGATGTCATGGAGAATTTAGATTTCACTGTGATGACAATAGCATGAAACATTATGATGATGGGCATGGTGCATTGTGATGACTGGGTTCATGGAGCATTGAGATGAAAAGGGGAATGGAGCATTGTGATTGCCGGGGTCTTGGAGCATTGTGATGACTAGGGCATGGAGCATGGTGATGAGAAGGCCATGGAAAATTCTGATGACATGCATCATGGAGCACTGTGATGACAAGGGCATGGAGCATTGTGATTACAGGGGTCTTGGGGAATTGTGATGACAAGGATCATGGAGCCTTGTGATGACATGCCGTTGAACAATGTGATGGCAGGTGTCATGGAGCATTGTTATGACAGAGGTAATGGAGCATTGTGATGAGAAGGGCATTGAGCTTTGGTCTAAAATATTTCATGGATTATTGTAATGAGAGTGGGCATGGAGCATTGGGATGACAAGGGCACGGAACCCTGTGATACATGGTTCATGGAGGATTGTAATGACCAGGACATGGAGCATTGCGATGAGAAGGGCATCGAGCATTGTGATGACAAGTGTCATGGAGCTTTGTGATGACAAGGGCAGGGAGCAATGTGATGAGAGTGTTCATGGAGCATTGTGATGACAAAGACATGGAGCATTGTGATGCCAAGGCTCATGGAGATTTGTGATGACAAATAACAGGGAGCATTTCGATGACTATGGTGTAGTGCATTGTGATGAGAAGGGCAGGGAGCATTTTTATTACAGGTTCATGCAGCAATTTGATTAAAATATAATGGAATATTTTGAGGGCAGGGGTTATAGAACATTTTGATGTCAGGGGTCATGGAGATTTGGGATGAAAAGGGTCATGCAGCATTTTGATTACAGGGGTTATGGAACATTGTGATGTCAGGGATCATGGAACATTGTGATGATAAGGTTATGTAGCACTGTGATGACAGGGGTCATGGAATATTATGATTACAGGGGTGAGGGAGTATTGTGATGACTAGTGATGGAACATTGTGATATCTCTGGTGAGAGAGCATTTGGATGAGAAGTGCATGGAGCATTGGGATTACAAGGTTTATGAAGCATAGCGATGACAAGGTTGTGGACCGATGTGATGAAAAGCACGTGGCACATTGTGATGACAAGGGTCATGGAGCATTGTTCTGACAAAGGCATGGAGCATTGTGACGACAAGGGTCACGGAGCATTGTGATGAAAAGTTCATGGAGCATTTTGGTTACAAAGGTCACAAAGCCTTGTGATGACACGGGCAAGGACCGTTTTGATGACAAACATTATGAAGCATTGTGATGACTGGAGTCACGGAGCACTGTGATGATAGGGGTCATGGAGCATTGTGATGATATGGGCATGGAGCATTGTGATGACAGGGGCATGGAGCATTGGTCTGACAAGTTTCATAGATTATTATGATGACAGTGGACATGGTGCATTGTGATGACAAGGGTATGGATCATGGTGATGAGAAGGTCATGGAGTATTGTGAAGACAGGTGTCAGGGAGCATTGTGATGACATATGTCATGGTCCATTGCGTTGATAATGGCATTGAGCATTGTGATGCCAAATGTAATGGAGGATTGGGATGACAAATAAAATGGAGCATTGTGATGACTAGGGCTTGGAGCACTATGATGACAAGGGCCATTGAGAATTTTCATGACAAGGTCGTGAAGCATTGTGATGACAAGGTCCTGGAGCATTGTGATGAGAAATTCATGGAGCCTTGTGATGACAATCTCATATAGCATACTGATCAAAAGGGGCATGGACCATTGTGATTACAGGGGTCTTGGAACATTGTGATGACAAGGGCATGGATCATTGTGAAGAGAAGGCCAAGGAGCATTCTGAGGACATGCGTCATTGAGCTTTGTGATGACAAGCGCATGGAGCATTGTGATTACAGGGGTCTTGTAGCATTGTGATGAAAAGGGCATGGAATATTGTGATGAAAAATGCATGGAGCCTTGCCATGACAGGGTTCAAGGAGCATACAGACAACAAGTGTCATGGAGCATATTGATGACAAGTGTATTGAGCATTGTGATGACAAAGGTCATGGAGCATTGTGATGAGAAGGCCATGGAGCATTCAGATGACATGTGTCATGGAGCTTAGTGATGACAAGGGCATGGAGCAATGTGATGCCAAGGGTCATGGATATTTGTGATGACAAAGGTCATGGAACATTTTTATGACAAGGGCGTTGTGCATTGTAATGAGAAGTGCAGGGAGCATTGTGATGACATGGTCACGGAGAAATTTGATGAAAAGTGTCAAGGAACATTTTGATGACAGGGGTTATGGAACATTGTGATGTCATGGGTCATCGAACATTGTGATGATAAGTGCATGTAGCATTGTGATGACAGGAGTCATGGAACATTGTGATGACGGAGGTGAGGGAGTATTGTGTCGAATAGTGAAGTAACATTGTGATATCAGTGGTGAGAATGCATTTTGATGAGAAGTGCATGGAGCATTGTGATGACAAGGTTTATGGAGCATTGTGATGACAAGATTGTGGAGCACTGTAATGACAAGCGCATGGTGCATTGTGATGACATGTGTCATGGAGCATTGTGCTGACAAGCGCATGGAGCATTGTGAGGACAAGGGTCATGGAGCATTGTGCTGAGAAAGGCATAGAGCAATGTGATGACAAGGGTCAAAGAGAATTGTGATGAAAAGTTCATGGAGCATTGTGGTTAAAAAGGTCACAGAGACTGTTGATGATGAGGGCATGGACCATTGTGATGACAAAGGTCACGAAGAATTGTGATGACTGGAGTCACGGCGCAATGTGAAGACAGTGGTCATGGAGCATTGTGATGAAAAGGGGCATGGAGCATTGTGATGACAAGGGCATGTATCATTGGTCTCATAATTTTCATGGATTATTGCGATGACTGTTGGAATGGTGCATTGTGCTGACAAGGGCATGGATCATTGTGATAAAGAGGTCATGCTGTATTGTGAAGACTGGTGTCATGCAGCATTGTGATGACTAGGGAATGGAGCATAGTGATGACAAGAGTCCCGGATCTTTGTGTTGTCAGGTGTCATGGAGTGTTGTGATGACAGTTGTCATGGTGCATTGTGATGATATTGGTCATGGAGCATTGTGATGAGAAGGTTATGGAGCATTGTGCTGATAATATTCATGGAGTATTGTGATGACAATGGTCATGGAGCATTGTGATGACAAGGGAATGGAGCATGGTGATGACAAGGTCATGTAGCACTGTGATGAGAAGTCCTTGGAGGCCTGTGATGACAAGTTTCATGGAGCATTCTGATGAAAAGTGGCATGGATCATTGTGATTACAGTGGTCTTGGAGCATTGTGATGACAAGGGCATGGAACATTGTCAGAGTCGGCCATGCAGCATTCTGATGACATTGGTCATGGAGCTTTGTGATGACAAGGGCTTGGAGCATTGTGATTACAGGTGTCTTGGAGCATTGTGATGAAAAGGGCACGGATCATTGTGATGAAAAAGGCATGGAGCCTTGTCATGACAGGGTTAATGGAGCATACTGAAGACAAGTGTCAGGGAGCATTGTGATGACAAGTGTATTGAGCATTGTGATGACAAAAATCATAGAGCACTGTGATGAGAGGCCATGGATAATTGTGATGATGAGCGTCATGGGGTGTTGTGATGATAAGTGTTATGGAACTTTGTGATCAAATGGGTTCGCAGTATTATGATGACAGAGGTCATGGAACATTTTGATTTCATTGTGATGACAATAGCCTGAAGCATTATGATGATGGGCATGGTGCATTGTGATGACAGGTTTCATGGAGCATTGATATGAAAAGGGGCATGGAGCATTGTGATTACAATGGTCCTGAAGCATTGTGATGACAAGGGCAAGGAGCATTGAGATGAGAAGGCCATGGAACATTCTGATGACATGCGTCATGGAGCTTTGTGATGACAAGTGCATGGAGCATTGTGATTTCAGGCGTCTTGAGGATGGTGATGTCAATTGTCATAGAACCATGTGATGATTAGGCCGTGGAACATTGTGATGGCAGCGGTCATTGTGCATTGTTATGAAAGGGGTAATGGAGCATTGTGATGAGAAGGACATGGAATATTGGTCTGAAATGTTTCATGAATTATTGTGATGAGATTGGGCATGGAACATTGTGATGACAAGGGTACGGAACACTATAATACATGGGTCATGCAGGAATGTAATGACAGGGCATGGAGCATTGTGATGAGAAGTGCATCGAGCATTGTGATGACATGTGTCATGGAGCTTTGTGATGACAAGCGCATGGAGCAATGTTATGAGAGGGTTCATGGAGCATTGTGATGACAATGACATGGAGCATTGTGATGACAAGAGTCCCAGATCATTGTGCTGTCAGGAGTCATGGAGTGTTGTGATGACAGTGGTCATGGAGCACTGTGATGATATTGGCCATGGAGCATTGTGATGTGTAGGTCGTGGAGTATTGGGCTGAATATATTAATGGATTATTGTGATGACAGGGGTCATGGAGCATTGTGATGAAAAGGGAATGGAGAATGGTGATGACAAGGTCCTGGAGCATTGTGATGAGATGACCATGGAGACTTGTGATGACAAGTCTCATGGAGAATTCTGACGAAAAGGGGCATGGAGCATTGTGATTACAGGGGTCTTGGAGCATTGTGATGACTAGGGCATGGAACATTGTGATGAGAAAGCCATGGAGCATTCTGATGACATGCTTCATGGAGTTTTGTGATGACAAGGACATGGAGCATTGTGATTACAGTGATCTTGGAGCATTGTTATGAAAAGGGCACGGATCATTGTGATGAAAAAAGCATGGAGACTTGTCATGGCAGGGCTCAAGGAGCATACTGACGACAAGTGTCAGGGAGCATTGTGATGACAAGTGTATTGAGCCTTGTGATGACAAAGGTCATGGAGCATTGTGATGAGAATACCATGGATATTTGTGATGATGAGGGTCATGGGGATTTGTGATGACAAGTGTTATGGAACATTGTGATCACAAGGGTTTGGAGCATTGTGATGACAGAGGTCATGGATCATTTTGATTTCAAGGAGCATGGAGCATTGTGATGACAAGGGCATGAATCAATGTGATCCCAAGGTTCATGGAGGAATTTGATGACAATGGTAAGGGAGTATTTTGATGACAAGCAAATGGAGTATTTTGATGACAAGGTCATGTAGCATTTTGCTGACACAGGCATGGAGCATTGTGATGATAAGGGTCATAGAGCACTGTGATGAGAAGCATCACGGATCATTGTGATTATAGGGGTCATAGAGCATTGGGATGGCAAGGGCATGGATCATTGTGATGACAAGTGTCATGGAGCATTGGGCTGAAAATGTTCATGGAGCATTGTGCTGACTAGGGAATGGAGCATTGTGATGACAAGAGTCCCGGATCACTGTGTTGTCAGGGGTCATGGAGCGTTGTGATGACAGTGGTCATGGAGCATTGTGATGATAGGGATCATGAAGCATTGTGATGAGAAGTTCCTGGAGAATTGGACTGAAAATGTTCAGGAAGTATTGTGAGGACAGGGGTCATGGAGCATAGTGATGACAAGGGAATGGAGCACTGTGATGAAAAGTTCCTGGAGAATTGTGATGAGAAGACCATGGAGCCTTGTAATAACAAGTCTCATGGAGCATTCTGATGAAAAGGGGCATGGAGTATTGTGATTACAGGGGTCTTGGGGCACTGTGATGACAAGGGCATGGAGCATTGTGATTACTGGTGTCTTGGAGCATTGTGATGAAATTGGCATGGATCATTGTTATGAAAATGGTATGGAGCCTTGTCATGACTGTGTTCCAGGAGCATACTGATGACAAGTGTCAGGGAGCATTGTGATGACAAGTGTATAGAGCACTGTGATGACAAAGGTCATGGAGCACTGTGATGAGAAGACCATGGATAATTGTGAGGATGAGTGTCAAGTGACGTTGTGATGATAAGTGTTATGGAACATTGTGATCACAAGGATTTGGAGCATTGTGATGAGATAGATCATCGAATATTTTGATTTCATTGTGATGACAATAGCCTGAAGCATTATGATGATGGGCATGGTGCATTTTGATGACAGGGTTCATGGAGCATTGAGATGCAAAGGGGCATGGAGAATTGTGATTAGAGGGTTCATGGAGCATTGTGATGACAATGGCATGGAGCATTGAGATGCCAATTGTCATGGAGCCTTGTGATGACAATGGTCATGGAGCATTATGATGACAAGGGCGTGGTACATTGTGATGAGAAGGGCAGGGAGCATTGTGATGACAGGGTTATACAGCAATTTGATGAAAAGGGTCATGGAATATTTTGATGACAGGTGTTATGGTACATTGTGATGTCAGGGGTCATTGAGCATTTTGAGGAAAAGTGTTATGGAGCATTTTGATGACAGAGGTTATGGAACATTGTGATGTCAGGGGTCATCGAACTTTGTGATGATAAGTGCATGTAGCATTGCAAAGACAGAAGTAATGGAACATTGTGATGACAGGGGTGAAGGAGTATTGTGATGAATAGTGATGTACCATTGTGATATCAGTGTTGACAGAGCATTTTGATGAGAAGTGCATGGAGCATTGTGATGACAAGTTTTATGGAGCATTGTGGTGACAAGATTGTGGAGCACAGTGATGAAAAGTGCAGGGTGCATTGTGATGACATGGGTCATGTAACATTGTGCTGACAAGCGCATGGAGCATGGTGATGACGAGGGTCATGGAGCACTGTGCTGAGAAAGGCATAGAGCATTGTGATGACAAGGGTCAAAGAGCATTGTGATGAAATGGTCATGGAGCATTGTGGTTAAATATGTCACAGAGACTGTTGATGACTAGGGCATGGACCACTGAGATGACAAAGGTCATGAAGCATTGTGATGAATGGAGGCATGGTGCATTGTGATGACAGGCGTCATGGAACATTGTGATAAATAGGGCATGGAGCATTGTGATGACAAGGGAATGGAGCATTGGTCTAATAAGTTTCATGGATTATTGTGATGACAGTTGGAATGGCGCATTGTGATGACAAGGGCATGGAGCATTGTGATGACCAGGTCATGCAGTACTGTGAAGACAGGTGTCAGGGAGCATTGTGATGACATATGTAATGGCCCATAGTGATGACAATGACATGGAGCATTGTGATGCCAAGTGTCATGGAGGATTCTGATGACAAAGGTAATGGAGCATTGTGATGACAATGGCTTGGAGCACTGTGATGACAAGTGTCATGGAGCATTGTGCTGACAGGTGCATGGGGAATTGTGATGAAAAGGGTCATGGAGTATTCTGATGACAAGCTTGTGGAGTATTTTGATGACAATGGCATGGAACATTGTGATGAAAATGGCATGGGGCATTGTTATGACAAGTGTATTGAGAATTGTGATGACAAAGTCTTGGAGCATTGTGATGAAAAGGGCATGGAGTATGGTGATGACAGGCATTATGCAGCGTTGTGATGACAAGTGTTATGGAACACTGTGATCACAAGGGTTTTGAGCATTGTGATGACAGAAGTCATGGATCATTTTGATTTCAAGGAGCATGGAGCATTGTGATGACAAGGGCATGAAGCAATGTGATCCCAAGGTTCATGGAGGACTGTGATGACAATGGTAATGGAGTATTGTGATGACAAACGAATAGAGCATCGCAATGACAAGGTCAGGTAGCATTTTGCTGACAAAGGCATGGAACACTGTGATGAAAGGTTTCATGGAGCACTGTGATGACAAGCATCACGGACCATTGTGAATACAGGGGTCATGGTGCATTGGGATGACAAGGGCATGGATCATTGTGATGACAAGGGTCATGGAGCATTGGGCTGAAAATGTTCATGGAGTATTGTGATGACAGGGGTCATGGAGCATTTTGATGAGAAGTTCATGGAGCATTGGGCAGAAAATGTTCATGTAGTATTGTGATAACAGCGATCATGGTGCATTTTGATGACAAGTTCCTAGAGCACTTTGATGAGAAGACAATGGAGACTTGTGATGACAAGTCTCATAGAGCATTCTGATGAAAAGGGACATGGAGCATTGTGATTACAGGGGTCTTGGAGAATTGTGATGACAAGGGAATGGAGCATTGTGATGAGAAGGCCATGGAGCATTCTGATGACATGCATCATTGAGCTTTGTGATGACAAGGGCATGGAGCATTGTGATTACATGGGACTTGGAGCATTGTGATTAAAAGGGCATGGATCATTGTGTTGAAAAAGGCATGGAGCCTTGTCATGACAGGGTTCAAGGAGCATACAGAAAACAAGTGCCAGGGAGCATTTTGATGACAAGTGTATTGAGCATTGTGATGACAAAGGTCATGGAGCATTGTGATGAGAAGAACATGGATAATTGTGATGACGAGTGTCATGTGGCACTGTGATGACAAGTGTTATGGAATATTGTGATCACAAGTTTTTGGAGCATTGTTATGACTGAGGTCATGGAGCATTTTGATTTCATTGTGATGACAATAGCCTGAAGCATTATGATGATGGGCATGGTGCATTGTGATGACAGGGTTCATTGATCATTGAGATGAAAAATGGGCATGGAGCATTGTGATTACAGGGGTCTTGGAGCATTGTGATGAGAAGGGTCATGGAGCCTTGTGATGACAAGGCCTCGGAACATCGTGATGGCAGGGGTCATTGAGCATTGTTATGACAGGGGTACTGGAGCATTTTGACGGCAAGGGCATGGAGCATTGTGATGAGAAGGCCATGGAGCATTCTGAAGACATGTGTCATGGAGCTTTGTGATGACAAGGGCATGGAACAATGTGATGAGAGTGTTCATGTAGCATTGTGATGACAATGACATGGAGCATTGTGATGCCAAGGGCCATGGATCTTTGTGATGACAAAGGTCATGGAGCATTTTGATGACAAGTGCGTTGAGCATTGTGATGAGAAGGGCAGGGAGCATTGTGATGACAGGGTCATGGAGAAATTTGATGAAAAGTGTCATGGGACATTTTGATGACAGGGGATATGGAACATTGTGATGTCAGGGGTCATGGAGGATTATGATGAAAAGGGTCATGGAGCATTTTGATGACCGGGGTTATGAAGCATTGTGATGTCAGGGGTCATCGAACATTGTGATGATAAATGCATGTAGCATTGTGATGACAGGAGTCATGGAACATTGTGATAACCGGGATGAGTGACTATTGTGATGAATAGTGATGTAACATTGTGATATCTGTGTTGAGAGAGCATTTTGATGAGAAGTGCATGGAGCATTGTGATGACAGTGTTTATGGAGCATTGTGATGACAAGCTTGTGGAGCGCTGTGATGACAAGCACATGGTGCATTATGATGACATGCATCATGGAGCATCGTGCTGACAAGCGCATGGAGCATTGTGATGACAAGGGACATGGAGCATTGCGCTGAGAAAGGCATAGAGCATTGTGATGACAAGGATCAAAGAGCATTGTGATGAAAAGTTCATGGAGCATTGTGATTACAAGGGTCATGGAGCATTGTGATGACAAGGGCATGGAGCATTGGTCTAATAATTTTCATGGATTATTGTGATGACTGTTGGAATGGTGCATTGTGGTGACAAGATCATGGAGAACTGTGATGACCAGGTCATGCAGTATTGTGAAGAGTGGTGTCAGGGAGCACTGTTATGACATTTGTAATGGCCCATTGTGATGACAATGGCATGGAGCATTGTGATTCCAGGTGTCATGGAGGATTCTGATGACAAAGGTAATGATGCATTGTGATGACAGTGGCTTGGAGCATTGAGATGACAAGGGTCAGGGAGCATTGTGCTGACAAGTGCATGGAGAATTGTGATGACAAGGGTCATGGAACATTCTCATGATAAGCTTGAGGAGTTTTTTGCTGACAGTGTCGTGGAGCATTGTGATGAAAATGGCATGGGGCATTGTGTTGAAAAAGGCATGGAAACTTTCGTGACAGCGTTCAAGGAGCATTCTGACGACAAGTGTCAGGGAACATTGTGATGACAAGTGTATTGAGAATTGTGATGACAAAGTTCATGGAGCATTGTGATGAAAAGTGCATGGAGTATTGTGATGACAGGCATCATGGAGCGTTGGGATGACAAGATTTATGGAACATTGTGATCACAAGGGTTTGGAGCATTGTGATGACAGAGGTCATGGATCATTTTGATTTCAAGGAGCATGGAGCATTGTAATGACAAGGGCATGTAGCAATGTGATCCCAAGATTCACGAAGGATTGTGATGACAATGGTAATGCAGTATTGTGATGACAAGCGCATAGAGAATGGTAATCAAAAAGCCATGTAGCATTTTGCTGACAAAGGCATGGAGCATTGTGATGACAGGTGTCATGGAGCACTGTGATGAAAAGCGTCACGGAGCATTGTGAATACAGGGGTCATGGAGCATTGGGATGACAAGGGCATGGAGCATTGTGATGACAGATGTCATGGAGCACTGTGATGACAAGCGTCACGGAGCATTGTAATACAGGGGTCTTGGAGCATTGGGATGACAAGGGCATGGATCATTGTGATGACAAGGGTCATGGAGCATTGGGCTGAAAATGTTCATGGAGTATTTTGATGACAGGAGTCATGGAGCATTGTGATGACAGAAGTCATGGAGAATTTTTATTTCATTGTGGTGACAATAGCCGGAAGCATTATGATGAAGGGTATGATGCATTGTGATGACAGTGTTCATGGAGCATTGAGATGAAAAGGGGCATGGAGCATTGTGATTACAGAGGTCTTGGAGCACTGTAATGACAAGGGCATGGAGCATTTTGATGAGAAGGCCGTGGAGCATTCTGATGACATGCGTCATTGAGCTTTGTGATGACAAGGGCATGGAGCATTGTGATTACATGTGTCTTGGAACATTGTGATTAAAAGGACATGGATCATTGTGATGAAAAAGGCATGGAGACCTGTCATGAGAGGGTTAATGGAGCATACTGATGACAAGTGTCAGGGAGCATTGTGATGACAAGTGTATTGAGCATTGTCATGACAAAGTTCATGGAGCATTGTGATGAGAAGGCCATGGATAATTGTGATGATGAGCGTCATGGAGTGTTGTGATGATAAGGGCTATGGAACATTGTGATCACCAGGGATTGGAGCATTGTGATGACAGAGGTCATGGAGCATTTTGATTTAATTGTGATGACAATAGCCTGAAGCATTATGATGATGGGCAGGCTCCATTGTGATGACAGGGTTCATGGTGCATTGAGATGAAAAGACGCATGGAGCATTTTGATTAAAAGGGTCTTGGAGAATTGTGATGACAAGTGAATGGAGCCTTGTGATGACAGGGCCATGGAACATTCTGATGACATGCGTCATGTAGCTTTTTGATGACAAGGGCATGGAACATTTTGATTAGAGGGGTCGAGGAGCATTGTGATGACAAGTGTCATGGAGCCTTGTGATGACAAGGCCGTGGAACATTTTGATGGCAGGTGTCATGGAGCATTGTTATGAAACAGGTAAAGGAGCATTGTGATGAGAAGGGCATGGAGCATTGGTCTGAAATGTTTCATGGATTATTGTGATGAGAGTGGGCATGGAGCATTGTGATGATAAGGGCATGGAACACTGTGATACATGGGTCATGGAGGATTGTAATGACAAGGTCATGGGGCATTGTGATGAGAAAGGCATCGAGCATTGTGATGACAAGTGACATGGAGCTTTGTGATGACAAGGGCATGGAGCAATGTGATGAGAGGGTTCATGGAGCATTGTGATGACAATGACATGGAGCATTGTGATGCCAGGGGTCATGGCGCTTTGTGATGACAAAGGTCATGGAGCATTTTGAAGACAATTGCATGGTGCATTGTCATGAGAAGGGCAGGGAGTATTTTGATGACAGGGTCATGCAGCAATATGATGGAAAGTGTATTGGAACATTTTGATGAAAGGGGTTATAGAATATTGTGATGTCAGGGGTCATGGAACTTTGTGATGATAAAGGGATGTAGCATTGTGATGAGAGGGGTCATGGGACATTGTGATTACCGTGGTGAGGGACTATTGTGACAACTAGTGATGGAACACTGTGATATCTCTGGTGAGAGAGCATTTTGATGAGAAGTGTGTGGAGCATTGTGATTACAAGGTTTATGGAGCATTGCAATGACAATTTTCTGAACCGTTGTGATGAAAAGCGAATGGCACATTGTGATGACAAGGGTCATGGAACATTTTTCAGACAAAGTCATGGAGCATTTTGATGACAATGGTCACGGAGCATTGTGATGAAAACGGAATGGGGCATGGTGATGAAAAAGGCATGGAGCCTTTTCGTGACAGGGTTCAAAGAGCATTCTGATGACAAGTGTCAGGGAGCATTGTGATGACAAGTGTACTGAGCATTGTGATGACAAATGTCATGGAGCACTGTGATGAAAAGGGCATGGAATTTTGTGATGACAGGCATCATGGAGCATTGGAATGACAAGTGTTATGGAACATTGGGATCACAAGGGTTTGGAGCATTGCGATGACAGAGGTCATGGATGATTTTGATTTCAAGGAGCATGGAGCATTGTGATGACAAGGACATGAAGCAATGTGCTCTCAAGGTTCATGGAGGATTGTGATGACAATGGAAATGGAGTATTGTGAAGACAAGCGCATAGACCATTGTAATGACAAGGTAATGTAGCATTTTGCTGACAAAGCCATGGAGCACTGTGATGACAGGTGTCATTGAGCACTGTGATGACAAGCGTCATGGAGCATTGTGAATACAGGGGTCATGGAGCATTGGGATGACAAGGCCATGGATCATTGTGATGAGAAGGTCATGGAGTATTGTAAACACAGGTGTCAGGGAGCATTGTGATGACATATGTCATGGTGCATTGCAATGACAATGGCAGGGAGCACTGTGATGCCAAATGTAATGGAGGATTTTGATGACATATATAATGGAGCATTGTGATGACTAGGGCTTGGAGCATTATGATGGCAAGGGCCATTGAGAATGTTCAGAACAAGGTCGAGAAGCATTGTGATGACAAGTTCCTGGAGCATTGTGATGAGAAATCCCCAGAGACTTGTGATGACAAATCTCATGGAGCATACTGATGAAAAGGGGCATGGACCACTGTGATTACAGGGGTCTTGGAACATTGTGATGACATGGACATGGAGCATTGTGAGTAGAAGGCCAAGGAGCATTCTGAAGACATGTGTCATTGAGCTTTGTGATGACAAGGGCATGGAGCATTGTGTTTAAAGGGGTCTTGGAGCATTGTGATGAAAAGGGCATGGATCATTGTGATGAAAAAGGCATGGAGCCTTGTCATGACAGGGTTCAAGGAGCATACAGACAACAAGTGTCAGGGGGCATTTTGATGACAAGTGTATTGAGCATTGTGATGACAATGGTCATGGAGCACTGTGATGAGAAGACCTTGGATAATTGTGATGACGAGTGTCATGGGGCACTGTGATGACAAGTGTTATGGAATATTGTGATCACAAGGGTTTGGAGCATTGTTATGACTGTGGTCATGGAGCATTTTGATTTCATTGTGATGACAATAGCATGAAGCATTATGATGATGGGCATGGTGCACTGTGATGACAGGGTTCATGGATCATTGAGATGAAAAATGGGCATGGAGCATTGTGATTACAGGGGACTTGGAGCATTGTGATGAGAAGGGTCATGGAGCCTTGTGATGACAAGGCCACGGAACATCGTGATGGCAGCGGTCATGGAGCATTTTTATGACAGGTGTAATGGAGCATTGTGACGGCAAGGGCATGGAGCATTGTGATGAGAAGACCATGGAGCATTCTGATGACATGTGTCATGGAGATTTGTGAGGACAAGGGCATGGAGCATTGTGATGCCAAGGGTCATGGATCTTTGTGATGACAAATGTCATGGAGCATTTTGATGACAAGGGTGTTGTGCACTGTGATGAGAAGGGCACTGAGCATTGTGATGACAGGGTCATGGAGCAATTTGATGAAAAGGGTCATGGAACATTTTGATGAGAGGGGTTATGGAACATTGTGATGACAGGAGTCATGGAACATTGTGATAACAGGGGTGAGGGAGTATTGTGACGAATAGTGATGTAACATTGTGATATCTGTGGTGAGAGAACATTTTGATGAGAAGTGCATGGAGCATTGGGATGACAAGGTTTATGGAGCATTGTGATGACAAGCTTGTGGAGCACTGTGATGACAAGCGCATGGTGCATTATGATGACATGTGTCATGGAGCATCGTGCTGACAAGCGCATGGAGCACTGTGATGACAAGGGTCACGGAGCATTGCGCTGAGAAAGGCATAGAGAATTGTGATGACAAGGATCAAAGAGCATTGTGATGAAAAGTTCATGGAGCATTGTGATGACAAGGGTCTTGGAGCATTGTGATGACAAGGGAATGGAGAATTGGTCTAATAATTTTCATGGATTATTGCGATGACTTTTGGAATGGTGCATTTTGGTGACAAGGGCATGGAGCATTGTGATGACCAGGTCATGCAGTATTGTGAAGAGAGGTGTCAGGGAGCATTGTGATGACATATGTAATGGCCCATTGTGATGACAATAACATGGAGCATTGTGATGCCAGGTGTCATGGAGGATTCTGATGACAAAGGTAATGGTGCATTGTAATGACAGTGGCTTGGCGCATTGAGATGACAAGTGTCAGGGAGCATTGTGCTGACAAGTGCATGGAGAATCTGATGACAAGGGTCATGGAATATTCTCATGATAAGCTTGTGGAGTTTTTTGCTGACAGTGGCGAGGATTATTGTGATGAAAACGGCATGGGGCATTGTGTTGAAAAATGCATGGAGCCTTTCGTGACAGGGTTCAAGGAGGATTCTGACGACAAGTGTCAGGGAGCATTGTGATGACAAGTTTATTGAGAATTGTGATGACAAAGGTCGTGGAGCATTGTGATGAAAAGTGCATGGGGTGTTGTGATGACAGGCATCATGGAGCGTTGGGATGACAAGTGTTATGGAACATTTTGATCACAAGGTTTTGGAGCATTGTGATGACAGAGGTCATGGATCATTTTGATTTCAAGGAGCATGGAGCATTGTGATGACAAGGGCATGAAGCAATGTGTTCCCAAGGTTCATGGAGGATTGTGATGACAATGGTAATGGAGTATTGTGATGACAAGCGCATAGAGCATGGTAATGACAAAGTCATGTAGCATTTTGCTGACAAAGGCATGGAACATTGTGATGACAGGTGTCATGGAGCACTGTGGTGACAAGCATCACGGAGCATTGTGAATACAGGGGTCATGGAGCATTGGGATGACAAGGGAATGGAGCATTGTGATGACAGGTGTCATGGAGCACTGTGATGACAAGCGTCAAGGAGCATTGTGAATACAGGGGTCATGGAGCATTGGGATGACAAGGGCATGGATCATTGTGATGACGAGGGTCATGGAGCATTGGGCTGCAAATATTCATGTAGTGTTTTGATGACAGGGGTCATGGAGCATTGTGATGACAGAGATCATGGAGAATTTTGATTTCATTGTGCTGACAATAGCCGGAAGCATTATGATCAAGGGTATGATGCATTGTGATGACAGGGTTCATGGAGCATTGAGATGAAAAGGGGCATGGAGCATTGTGATTACAGGGGTCTTGGAGCATTGTAATGACAAGGGCATGGAGCATTATGATGAGAAGGCCATCGAACATTCTGATGACATGTGTCATGGAGCTTTGTGATGACAAGGGCATGGAGCATTGTGATTACAGGTGTCTTGGAGCATTGTGATGACAAGTGTCATGGAGCCTTGTGATGACAAGGCCGTGGATCATTGTGATGACAGGGGTCATGGAGCATTGTTCTGACAGGGGTAATGGAGTATTGTGATGAGAAGTGCATGGAGCATTGTGATTACAAGATTTATGGAACATTGCTATGACAACTTTGTGGACCGTTGTGATGAAAAGCACGTGGTACATTGTGATGACAAGGGTCATGGAACATTTTTCTGACAAAGGCATGGAACATTGTGATGACAGGTGTCATGGAGCACTGTGATGACAAGCGTCACGGAGCATTGTGAATACAGGGGTCATGGAGCATTGGGATGACAAGGGCATGGAGCATTGTGATGACAGATGTCATGGAGCACTGTGATGACAAGCGTCACGGAGCATTGTAATACAGGGGTCTTGGAGCATTGGGATGACAAGGGCATGGATCATTGTGATGACAAGGGTCATGGAGCATTGGGCTGAAAATGTTCATGGAGTATTTTGATGACAGGGGTCATGGAGCATTGTGATGACAGAAGTCATGGAGAATTTTTATTTAATTGTGGTGACAATAGCCGGAAGCATTATGATGAAGGGTATGATGCATTGTGATGACAGGGTTCATGGAGCATTGAGATGAAAAGGGGCATGGAGCATTGTGATTACAGAGGTCTTGGAGCACTGTAATGACAAGGGCATGGAGCATTTTGATGAGAAGGCCGTGGAGCATTCTGATGACATGCGTCATTGAGCTTTGTGATGACAAGGGCATGGAGCATTGTGATTACATGTGTCTTGGAACATTGTGATTAAAAGGACATGGATCATTGTGATGAAAAAGGCATGGAGACCTGTCATGAGAGGGTTAATGGAGCATACTGATGACAAGTGTCAGGGAGCATTGTGATGACAAGTGTATTGAGCATTGTCATGACAAAGTTCATGGAGCATTGTGATGAGAAGGCCATGGATAATTGTGATGATGAGCGTCATGGAGTGTTGTGATGATAAGGGCTATGGAACATTGTGATCACCAGGGATTGGAGCATTGTGATGACAGAGGTCATGGAGCATTTTGATTTAATTGTGATGACAATAGCCTGAAGCATTATGATGATGGGCAGGCTCCATTGTGATGACAGGGTTCATGGTGCATTGAGATGAAAAGACGCATGGAGCATTTTGATTAAAAGGGTCTTGGAGAATTGTGATGACAAGTGAATGGAGCCTTGTGATGACAGGGCCATGGAACATTCTGATGACATGCGTCATGTAGCTTTTTGATGACAAGGGCATGGAACATTTTGATTAGAGGGGTCGAGGAGCATTGTGATGACAAGTGTCATGGAGCCTTGTGATGACAAGGCCGTGGAACATTTTGATGGCAGGTGTCATGGAGCATTGTTATGAAACAGGTAAAGGAGCATTGTGATGAGAAGGGCATGGAGCATTGGTCTGAAATGTTTCATGGATTATTGTGATGAGAGTGGGCATGGAGCATTGTGATGATAAGGGCATGGAACACTGTGATACATGGGTCATGGAGGATTGTAATGACAAGGTCATGGGGCATTGTGATGAGAAAGGCATCGAGCATTGTGATGACAAGTGACATGGAGCTTTGTGATGACAAGGGCATGGAGCAATGTGATGAGAGGGTTCATGGAGCATTGTGATGACAATGACATGGAGCATTGTGATGCCAGGGGTCATGGCGCTTTGTGATGACAAAGGTCATGGAGCATTTTGAAGACAATTGCATGGTGCATTGTCATGAGAAGGGCAGGGAGTATTTTGATGACAGGGTCATGCAGCAATATGATGGAAAGTGTATTGGAACATTTTGATGAAAGGGGTTATAGAATATTGTGATGTCAGGGGTCATGGAACTTTGTGATGATAAAGGGATGTAGCATTGTGATGAGAGGGGTCATGGGACATTGTGATTACCGTGGTGAGGGACTATTGTGACAACTAGTGATGGAACACTGTGATATCTCTGGTGAGAGAGCATTTTGATGAGAAGTGTGTGGAGCATTGTGATTACAAGGTTTATGGAGCATTGCAATGACAATTTTCTGAACCGTTGTGATGAAAAGCGAATGGCACATTGTGATGACAAGGGTCATGGAACATTTTTCAGACAAAGTCATGGAGCATTTTGATGACAATGGTCACGGAGCATTGTGATGAAAACGGAATGGGGCATGGTGATGAAAAAGGCATGGAGCCTTTTCGTGACAGGGTTCAAAGAGCATTCTGATGACAAGTGTCAGGGAGCATTGTGATGACAAGTGTACTGAGCATTGTGATGACAAATGTCATGGAGCACTGTGATGAAAAGGGCATGGAATTTTGTGATGACAGGCATCATGGAGCATTGGAATGACAAGTGTTATGGAACATTGGGATCACAAGGGTTTGGAGCATTGCGATGACAGAGGTCATGGATGATTTTGATTTCAAGGAGCATGGAGCATTGTGATGACAAGGACATGAAGCAATGTGCTCTCAAGGTTCATGGAGGATTGTGATGACAATGGAAATGGAGTATTGTGAAGACAAGCGCATAGACCATTGTAATGACAAGGTAATGTAGCATTTTGCTGACAAAGCCATGGAGCACTGTGATGACAGGTGTCATTGAGCACTGTGATGACAAGCGTCATGGAGCATTGTGAATACAGGGGTCATGGAGCATTGGGATGACAAGGCCATGGATCATTGTGATGAGAAGGTCATGGAGTATTGTAAACACAGGTGTCAGGGAGCATTGTGATGACATATGTCATGGTGCATTGCAATGACAATGGCAGGGAGCACTGTGATGCCAAATGTAATGGAGGATTTTGATGACATATATAATGGAGCATTGTGATGACTAGGGCTTGGAGCATTATGATGGCAAGGGCCATTGAGAATGTTCAGAACAAGGTCGAGAAGCATTGTGATGACAAGTTCCTGGAGCATTGTGATGAGAAATCCCCAGAGACTTGTGATGACAAATCTCATGGAGCATACTGATGAAAAGGGGCATGGACCACTGTGATTACAGGGGTCTTGGAACATTGTGATGACATGGACATGGAGCATTGTGAGTAGAAGGCCAAGGAGCATTCTGAAGACATGTGTCATTGAGCTTTGTGATGACAAGGGCATGGAGCATTGTGTTTAAAGGGGTCTTGGAGCATTGTGATGAAAAGGGCATGGATCATTGTGATGAAAAAGGCATGGAGCCTTGTCATGACAGGGTTCAAGGAGCATACAGACAACAAGTGTCAGGGGGCATTTTGATGACAAGTGTATTGAGCATTGTGATGACAATGGTCATGGAGCACTGTGATGAGAAGACCTTGGATAATTGTGATGACGAGTGTCATGGGGCACTGTGATGACAAGTGTTATGGAATATTGTGATCACAAGGGTTTGGAGCATTGTTATGACTGTGGTCATGGAGCATTTTGATTTCATTGTGATGACAATAGCATGAAGCATTATGATGATGGGCATGGTGCACTGTGATGACAGGGTTCATGGATCATTGAGATGAAAAATGGGCATGGAGCATTGTGATTACAGGGGACTTGGAGCATTGTGATGAGAAGGGTCATGGAGCCTTGTGATGACAAGGCCACGGAACATCGTGATGGCAGCGGTCATGGAGCATTTTTATGACAGGTGTAATGGAGCATTGTGACGGCAAGGGCATGGAGCATTGTGATGAGAAGACCATGGAGCATTCTGATGACATGTGTCATGGAGATTTGTGAGGACAAGGGCATGGAGCATTGTGATGCCAAGGGTCATGGATCTTTGTGATGACAAATGTCATGGAGCATTTTGATGACAAGGGTGTTGTGCACTGTGATGAGAAGGGCACTGAGCATTGTGATGACAGGGTCATGGAGCAATTTGATGAAAAGGGTCATGGAACATTTTGATGAGAGGGGTTATGGAACATTGTGATGACAGGAGTCATGGAACATTGTGATAACAGGGGTGAGGGAGTATTGTGACGAATAGTGATGTAACATTGTGATATCTGTGGTGAGAGAACATTTTGATGAGAAGTGCATGGAGCATTGGGATGACAAGGTTTATGGAGCATTGTGATGACAAGCTTGTGGAGCACTGTGATGACAAGCGCATGGTGCATTATGATGACATGTGTCATGGAGCATCGTGCTGACAAGCGCATGGAGCACTGTGATGACAAGGGTCACGGAGCATTGCGCTGAGAAAGGCATAGAGAATTGTGATGACAAGGATCAAAGAGCATTGTGATGAAAAGTTCATGGAGCATTGTGATGACAAGGGTCTTGGAGCATTGTGATGACAAGGGAATGGAGAATTGGTCTAATAATTTTCATGGATTATTGCGATGACTTTTGGAATGGTGCATTTTGGTGACAAGGGCATGGAGCATTGTGATGACCAGGTCATGCAGTATTGTGAAGAGAGGTGTCAGGGAGCATTGTGATGACATATGTAATGGCCCATTGTGATGACAATAACATGGAGCATTGTGATGCCAGGTGTCATGGAGGATTCTGATGACAAAGGTAATGGTGCATTGTAATGACAGTGGCTTGGCGCATTGAGATGACAAGTGTCAGGGAGCATTGTGCTGACAAGTGCATGGAGAATCTGATGACAAGGGTCATGGAATATTCTCATGATAAGCTTGTGGAGTTTTTTGCTGACAGTGGCGAGGATTATTGTGATGAAAACGGCATGGGGCATTGTGTTGAAAAATGCATGGAGCCTTTCGTGACAGGGTTCAAGGAGGATTCTGACGACAAGTGTCAGGGAGCATTGTGATGACAAGTTTATTGAGAATTGTGATGACAAAGGTCGTGGAGCATTGTGATGAAAAGTGCATGGGGTGTTGTGATGACAGGCATCATGGAGCGTTGGGATGACAAGTGTTATGGAACATTTTGATCACAAGGTTTTGGAGCATTGTGATGACAGAGGTCATGGATCATTTTGATTTCAAGGAGCATGGAGCATTGTGATGACAAGGGCATGAAGCAATGTGTTCCCAAGGTTCATGGAGGATTGTGATGACAATGGTAATGGAGTATTGTGATGACAAGCGCATAGAGCATGGTAATGACAAAGTCATGTAGCATTTTGCTGACAAAGGCATGGAACATTGTGATGACAGGTGTCATGGAGCACTGTGGTGACAAGCATCACGGAGCATTGTGAATACAGGGGTCATGGAGCATTGGGATGACAAGGGAATGGAGCATTGTGATGACAGGTGTCATGGAGCACTGTGATGACAAGCGTCAAGGAGCATTGTGAATACAGGGGTCATGGAGCATTGGGATGACAAGGGCATGGATCATTGTGATGACGAGGGTCATGGAGCATTGGGCTGCAAATATTCATGTAGTGTTTTGATGACAGGGGTCATGGAGCATTGTGATGACAGAGATCATGGAGAATTTTGATTTCATTGTGCTGACAATAGCCGGAAGCATTATGATCAAGGGTATGATGCATTGTGATGACAGGGTTCATGGAGCATTGAGATGAAAAGGGGCATGGAGCATTGTGATTACAGGGGTCTTGGAGCATTGTAATGACAAGGGCATGGAGCATTATGATGAGAAGGCCATCGAACATTCTGATGACATGTGTCATGGAGCTTTGTGATGACAAGGGCATGGAGCATTGTGATTACAGGTGTCTTGGAGCATTGTGATGACAAGTGTCATGGAGCCTTGTGATGACAAGGCCGTGGATCATTGTGATGACAGGGGTCATGGAGCATTGTTCTGACAGGGGTAATGGAGTATTGTGATGAGAAGTGCATGGAGCATTGTGATTACAAGATTTATGGAACATTGCTATGACAACTTTGTGGACCGTTGTGATGAAAAGCACGTGGTACATTGTGATGACAAGGGTCATGGAACATTTTTCTGACAAAGGCATGGAACATTGTGATGACAGGTGTCATGGAGCACTGTGATGACAAGCGTCACGGAGCATTGTGAATACAGGGGTCATGGAGCATTGGGATGACAAGGGCATGGAGCATTGTGATGACAGATGTCATGGAGCACTGTGATGACAAGCGTCACGGAGCATTGTAATACAGGGGTCTTGGAGCATTGGGATGACAAGGGCATGGATCATTGTGATGACAAGGGTCATGGAGCATTGGGCTGAAAATGTTCATGGAGTATTTTGATGACAGGGGTCATGGAGCATTGTGATGACAGAAGTCATGGAGAATTTTTATTTAATTGTGGTGACAATAGCCGGAAGCATTATGATGAAGGGTATGATGCATTGTGATGACAGGGTTCATGGAGCATTGAGATGAAAAGGGGCATGGAGCATTGTGATTACAGAGGTCTTGGAGCACTGTAATGACAAAGGCATGGAGCGTTTTGATGAGAAGGCCGTGGAGCATTCTGATGACATGTGTCATTGAGCTTTGTGATGACAAGGGCATGGAGCATTGTGATTACATGTGTCTTGGAACATTGTGATTAAAAGGACATGGATCATTGTGATGAAAAAGGCATGGAGACCTGTCATGAGAGGGTTAATGGAGCATACTGATGACAAGTGTCAGGGAGCATTGTGATGACAAGTGTATTGAGCATTGTGATGACAAAGTTCATGGAGCATTGAGATGAAAAGGGGCATGGAGCATTGTGATTACAGGGGTCTTGGAGCACTGTGATGACAAGGGAATGGAACATTTTGATGAGAAGGACATGGAACATTCTGATGGCATGTGTCATGGAGCTTTGTGATGACAAGGGCATGGAGCATTGTGATTAAAGGGGTCTTGGAGCATTGTGATGACAAGTGTCATGGAGCCTTGTGATGACAAGGCCGTGGAATATTGTGATGGCAGGGGTCATGGAGCATTGTTATGACAGGGGTAATGGAGCATTGTGATGAGAAGGGCATGGAGCATTGTGATTACAAGGTTCATGGAGCATTACCATGACAAATTTGTGGAACGTTGTGATGAAAAGCGCGTAGCACATTGTGATGACAAGGGTCAAGGAGCATTTTTCTGACAAAGGCATGGAGCATGTTGATGACAAAGGTCACGGAGCATTGTGATGAACTGTTCATGGAGCATTGTGGTTACAAAAGTAACAGAGCCTTGTGATGATGTGGGCATGGACCATTGTGATGACAAACATTGTGAAGCATTGTGATGACTGGAGTCATGGAGCATTGTTCTGACAAATTTCATAGATTATTGTGATGAGAGTGGACATGGTGCATTTTGATGACAAGGGCTTGGATCATTGTGATGAGAAGGTCATGGAGTATTGTGAAGACAGGTGTCAGGGAGCATTGTGATGACATACGTCATTTTCCATTGCAATGACAAAGGCAGGGAGCATTGTAATGCCAAATGTAACGGAGGATTTTGATGACAAATATAATGGAGCATTGTGATGACTAGGGCTTGGAGCATTATGAAGACAAGGGCCATTGAGAATTTTCACAACATGGTCACGCAACATTGTGATGACAAGTTCCTGGAGCATTGTGATGAGAAATCCATAGAGACTTGTGAGGACAAATCTCATGGAGCATACTGATGAAAAGGGGCATGGACCATTGTGATTACAGGGGTGTTGGAATTTTGTGATGACATGGGCATGGAGCATTGTGAGGAGAAGGCCAAGGAGCATTCTGAAGACATGTTTCATTGAGCTTTGTGATGACAAGGGCATGGAGCATTGTGTTTAAAGGGGTCTTGGAGCATTGTGAGGAAAAGGGCATGGATCATTGTCATGAAAAAGGCATGGATCCTTGTCATGACAGGGTTCAAGGAGCATACAGACCACAAGTGTCAGGGAGCATTTTGATGACAAGTGTATTGAGCATTGTGATGACAAAGGTCATGGAGCATTGTGATGAGAAGACCATGGATAATTGTGATGATGAGTGTCATGGGGCACTGTGATGACAAATGTTATGGAATATTGTGATCACAAGTGTTTGGAGCATTGTCATGACAGAGGTCATGGAGCATTTTGATTTCATTGTGATGACAATAGCATGAAGCATTATGCTGATGGGCATGGTGCATTGTGATGGCAGGGTTCATGGATCATTGAGATGAAAAGGGGCATAGAGCATTGTGATTACAGGGGTCTTGGAGCATTGTGATGAGAAGGGTCATGGAGCCTTGTGATGACAAGGCCACGGAACATCGTGATGGCAGGTGTCATGGAGGATTGTTATGAGTGGGGTAATGGAGCATTGTGATGGCAAGCGCATAGAGCATTGTGATAAGAAGGCCATGGAGCATTCTGATGACATGTGTCATGGAGCTTTGTGATGACAAGGGCATGGAGCAATGTGATGAGAGTGTTCATGGAGCATTGTGATGACAATGACATGGAGCACTGTGATGCCAAGTGTCATGGATCTTTGTGATGTTAAAGGTCATGGAGCATTTTGATGACAAGTGCGTTGTGCATTGTGATGAGAAGTGCAGGGAGCATTGTGATGACAGGGTCATGGAGCAATTTGTTGAAAAGGGTCATGAAACATTTTGATGACAGGGGTTATGGAACACTGTGATATCAGGGGTCATGGAGCATTTTGATGAAAAGTGCATGGATCATTGTGATGAAAAAGGCATGGAGCCTTGTCATGAAAGGATTCAAGGAGCATACAGACAACAAGTGTCAGGGAGCATATTGATGACAAGTGTATTGATCATTGTGATGACAAAGGTCATGGAGCATTGTGATTAGAAGACCATGGATAATTGTGATGACGAGCTTCATGGGGCATTGTGATGACAAGTATTATGGAATATTGTGATCACAAGGGATTGGAGCATTGTTATGACAGAGGTCATGGAGCATTTTGATTTCATTGTGATGACAATAGCATGAAGCATTATGATGATGGGCATGGTGCATTGTGATGACAGGGTTCATGGATCATTGAGATGAAAACGGGCATGGAGCATTGTGATTACAGGGGTCTTGGAGCATTGTGATGAGAAGGGACATGGAGCCTTGTGATAACAAGGCCATGGAACATCGTGATATCAGGGTTCATGGAGCATTGTTATGACAGTGCTAATGGAGCATTGTGATGGCAAGGGCATGGAGCATTGTGATGAGAAGGCCATGCAGAATTCTGATAACATGTGTCATGGAGGTTTGTGAAGACAAGGACATGGAGCAATGTAATGAGATCCTTCATGGAGCACTGTGATGACAATGACATGGAGCATTGTGATGACAGGGTCATGGAGCAATTTGATGAAAAGAGTCATGGAACAATTTGATGATAGGGGTTATGGAACATTGTGATGCCAGGGGTCATCGAACATTGTGATGATAAGTGCATGTAGCTTTGTGATGACAGGAGTCATGGCACATTTTGATGACAGGGGTGAGGGAATATTGTGACGAATAGTGATGTAACATTGTGATATCAGTGGTGACAGAGCATTTTGATGAGAAGTGCACAGAGCATTGTGATGACAAGGGTCAAAGAGCATTTTGATGAAAAGTTCATGTAGCATTGTGGTTAAAAAGAACACAGAGACTGTTGAGGACGAGGGCATGGACCACTGTAGTGACAAAGGTCATGAAGCATTGTGATAACTGGAGTCACGGAGCATTGTGATGACAGGGGTCATGGAGCATTGTGATAACAAGGGCATGGGGCATTGTGATGACAAGGGCATTGAGCATTGGTCTAATAAGTTTCATGGATTATTGTGATGACAGTTGGAATGGCGCATTGTGATGACAAGGGCATTGAGCATTTTGATGAGAAGGACATGGAACATTCTGATGGCATGTGTCATGGAGCTTTGTGATGACAAGGGCATGGAGCATTGTGATTAAAGGGGTCTTGGAGCATTGTGATGACAAGTGTCATGGAGCCTTGTGATGACAAGGCCGTGGAATATTGTGATGGCAGGGGTCATGGAGCATTGTTATGACAGGGGTAATGGAGCATTGTGATGAGAAGGGCATGGAGCATTGTGATTACAAGGTTTATGGAGCATTACCATGACAAATTTGTGGACCGTTGTGATGAAAAGCGCGTAGCACATTGTGATAACAAGGGTCAAGGAGCATTTTTCTGACAAAGGCATGGAGCATGTTGATGACAAAGGTCACGGAGCATTGTGATGAAAAGTTCATGGAGCATTGTGGTTATAAAGGTCACAGAGCCTTTTGCTGACGCGGGCATGGACCACTGTGATGACAAATGTTATGAAGCATTGTGATTACTGGAGTCACGGAGCATTGTGATGACAGGGGTCATGGAGCATTGTGATGACAAGGGCATGGAGCATTGTGGTGACAGGGGCATGGAGCATTGGTCTGACAAGTTTCATAGATTATTGTGATGACATTGAACATGGTGCATTGTGATGACAAGGGCATGGATCATTGTGATGAGAAGGTCATGGAGTATTGTGAAGACTGGTATCAGGGAGCATTGTGATGACATATGTCATGGTCCATTGCAATGACAATTGCAGGGAGCATTGTGAGGCCAAATGTAATGGAGGATTTTGATGACACATATAATGGAGCATTGTGATGACTAGGGCTTGGAGCATTATGATGACAAGGGCCATTGAGGATTTTCATGATAATGTCGTGAAGCATTGTGATGACAAGGTCCTGGAGCATTGTGATGAGAAATCCATAGAGACTTCTGAGGACAAATCTCATGGATCATACTGATGAAAAGGGGCATGGACCATTGTGATTACAGGGGTGTTGGAACATTGTGATGACATGGGCATGGAGCATTGTGAGGAGAAGGCCAAGGAGCATTCTGAAGACATGTTTCATTGAGCTTTGTGATGACAAGGGCATGGTGCATTGTGTTTAAAGGGGTCTTGGAGCATTGTGAGGAAAAGGGCATGGATCATTGTGATGATAAAGGCATGGGGCCTTGTCATGCCAGGGTTCAAGGAGCATACAGACAACAAGTGTCAGGGAGCATTTTGATGACAAGTGTATTGAGCATTGTGATGACAAAAGTCATGGAGCATTGTGATGAGAAGACCATGGATAATTGTGATGATGAGTGTCATGGGGCACTGTGATGACAAGTGTTATGGAATATTGTGATCACAAGGGTTTGGAGCATTGTTATGACAGAGTTCATGGAGCATTTTTATTTCATTGTGATGACAATAGCATGGAGCATTATGATGATGGGCATGGTGCATTGTGATGACAGGGTTCATGGATCATTGAGTTGAAAAGGGTCATGGAGCATTGTGATTACAGGGGTTTTGGAGCATTGTGATGAGAAGGGACATGGAGCCTTGTGATGACAAGGCCACGGAACATCGTGATGGCAGGTGTCATGGAGGATTGTTATGAGTGGGGTAATGGAGCATTGTGATGGCAAGCGCATAGAGCATTGTGATGAGAAGGCCATGGAGCATTCTGATGACATGTGTCATGGAGCTTTGTGATGACAAGGGCATGGAGCAATGTGATGAGAGTGTTCATGGAGCATTGTGATGACAATGACATGGAGCACTGTGATGCCAAGTGACATGGATCTTTATGATGACAAAGGTCATGGAACATTTTGATGACAAGTGCGTTGTGCGTTGTGATGAGAAGGGCAGGGATCATTGTGATGACAGGGTTCATGGTTCATTGAGATGAAAAGGTGCATAGAGCATTGTGATTACAGGGTTTATGGAGCATTTCTATGACAAATATGTGGACTGTTGTGATGAAAAGCGCATGGCACATTGTGATGACAAGGGTCATGGAGCATTTTTCTGACAAAGGCATGGAGCATTGTGATGACAAGGATCACGGAGCATTGTGATGAAAAGTTCATGGAGCACTGTGGTTACAAAAGTCACAGAGCCTTGTGATGACGCGGGCATGGACAATTGTGATGACAAATCTTATGAAGCATTGTGTTGACTGGAGTCACGGAGCATTGTGATGACAGGGGTCATGAAGTACTGTGATGACAAGGGCATGGAGCATTGTGATGACAAGGGCACGGAGCATTTTGATGACAGGGGCATGGATCATTGCTCTGAAAAGTTTCATAGATTACTGTGATGACAGGGGACATGGTGCATTGTGATGACAAGGGCATGGATCATTGTGATGAGAAGGTCATGGAGTATTGTGAAGATAGGTGTCAGGAAGCATTGTGATGACATATGTCATGGTCCATTGCGATGACAAAGGCAGGGAGCATTGTGATGCCAAATGTAATGGAGGATTGTGATGACAAATATAATGGAGCATTGTGAGGACTAGGGCTTGGAGCATTATGATGACAAGGGCCATTGAGAATTTTCAGGACAATGTCATGAAGCATTGTGATGATAAGGTCCTGGAGCATTGTGATGAGAAAACCATGGAGCACTGTGATGACAAATCTCTTGGAGCATACTGATGAAAAGGGGCATGGACCATTGTGATTACAGGGGTCTTGGAACATTGTGATGACATGGGTATGGAGCATTGTGAGGAGAAGGCGAAGGAGCATTCTGAAGATATGCGTCATTGAGCTTTGTGATGACAACGGCATGGAACATTGTGATTAAAGGGTTCTAGGAGCATTGTGATGAAAAGGGCATGGATCATTGTGATGAAAAAGGCATGGAGCTTTGTCATGACAGGGTTCAAGGAGCATACTGATGACAAGTGTCAGGGAGCATTGTGATGACAAGTGTATTGAGCATTGTGATGAGAAAAGTCATAGAGCATTGTGATGAGAAGACCATGGATAATTGTGGTGACGAGCGTCATGTGGCATTGTGATGACACGTGTTATGGAATAATGTGATCACAAGTGTTTGGATCTTTGTTATGACAGAGGTCATGAAAAATTTTGATTTAATTGTGCTGAAAATAGCATGAAGCATTATGATGATGGGCATGAGGCATTGTGATGACAGGGTTCATGGAGCATTGTGTTGAAAAGGGGCATGGATCATTGTGATTACAGGGGTCTTGGATCATATTGGAGACAAGTGTCATGGAGCCTTGTGATGACAAGGCCGTGGAACATTGTGATTGCAGGGGTCATGGAGCATTGTTATGACAGGGGTAATGGAGCAATGTGATGGCATGGGAAATGAACACTGTGATGAGAAGGCCATGGAGCATTCTGATGACATGTGTCATGGAGCTATGTGATGACAAGGGCATGAAGCAATGTGATGAGAGCGTTCATGGTGCATTGTGATGACAATGACTTGGAGCATTGTTATGCCAAGGGTCATAGATCTTTGTGATGACAAAGGTCATGGTGCACTTTGATGACAAGGGCGTTTTGCATTGTGATGAGAAGGGCAGGAAGTATTGTGATGACAGCGTCATGGAGCAATTTGATGAAAAAGGTCATGGAATATTTTGATGACAGGGGTTATGGAACATTGTGATGTCACGGGTTATGGAGCATTTTCATGAAAATGGTCATGGAGCATTTTGATGACAGGGGTTATGTAACATTGTGATGTCAGTGGTCATCGAATATTGTGATGATAATGCATGTAGCATTGTGATGACAGGAGTCATGGAACATTGTGATGACAGGGGTGAGGGAGTATTGTGACGAATAGTGATGTAACATTGTGATATCAGTTGTGAGAGAGCATTGTGATGAGAAGCGCATGGAGCATTGTGATGACAAGGTTTATGGAGCATTGTGATGACAAGATTGTGGAGCACTCTGATGACAAGCGCATGGAGCATTGTGATGACATGTGTCATGGAGCATTGTGCTGACAAGCGCATGGAGCATTGTGATGGCAATGGTCATGGAGCATTGTGATGAGAAAGTCATAGAGCATTGCGATGACAAGGGCCAAAGAGCATTGTGATGAAAACTTCATGGAGCATTGTGGTTAAAAATGTCACAGAGACTGTTGATGATGAGGGTATGGACCATTGTGATGACAAAGGTCATGAAGCATTTTGATGAATGTATTCACGGAACATTTTGATGACAGGGGTCATGGAGCATTGTGACAAGAAGGGCATGGAGCATTGTGATGACAAGGGCATGGAGCATTGGTCTAATAAGTTTCATGGATTATTCAATGAGATTTGGAATGGCGATTTGTGATGACAAGGGCATGGAGCATTTTGATGACCAGGTCATGCAGTATTGTGAAGAGAGGTGTCAGGGCGCATTGTGATGATATATGTAATGGCCCATTGTGATGACAATGGCATGGAGCATTGGGATGCCAAGTGTCATGGAGGACTGTGATGACAAAGGTAATGGAGCATTGTGATGACAATGGCTTGGAGCATTGAGATGACAAGGGTCAGAGAGCATTGTGCTGACAGGTGCATGGAGAATTGTGATGACAAGGGTCATGGAGCATTTTCATGACAAGCTTGTGGAGAATTTTGATGACAGTGGCGTGGAGCACTGTGATGAAAACGGCATGGGGCATTGTGTTGAAAAAGGCATGGAGCCTTTTCGTGACAGGTTTCAAGGAGCATACTGACGACAAGTGTCAGGGAGCATTCTGATGACAATTGTATTGAGAATTGTGATGACAAAAGTCATGGAGAATTGTGATGAAAAGTGCATGGAGTATTGTGATGACAGGCATCATGGAGCGTTGTGATGACAAGTGTTATGGAACATTGTGATCACAAGGGTTTGGAGCATTGTGATGACAGAGGTCATGGATCATTTTGATTTCAAGGAGCATGGAGCATTGTGATGACAAAGGCATGAAGCAATGTGATCAAAAGTTTCATGGAGGATTGTGATGACAATGGTAATGGAGTATTGTGATGACAAGCACATAGAGCATTGTAATGACAAGGTCATGTAGCATTTTGCTGACAAAGTCATGGAGCATTGTGATGACAGGTGTCATGGAGAAATCTGATGACAAGTGTCACGGAGCATTGTGAATACAGGGGCCATGGAGCATTGGGATGAGAAGGGCATGGATCATTGTGATGACAAGGGTCATGGAGCATTGTGATGAAAATGTTCATGGAGTACTGTGATGCTTTGGGTCATGGAGCATTGTGATGACAGAGGTCATAGGGAATTTTGATTTCATTGTGCTGACAATAGCCAGAAGCATTATGATGATGGGCATGATGCACTGTGATGTCAGGGTTCATGGACCATTGATAGGAAAAGGGGCATGGAGCACTGTGATTACAGGTGTCTGGGAGCATTGTGATGACAAGGACATGGAGCATTTTGATGAGAAGGCCATGGAATATTCTGATGACATGTGTCATGGAGCTTTGTGATGACAAGGGCATGGAGCATTTTGATTACAGGGGTCTTGGAGCATTGTGATTAAAGTGTCATGGAGCCTTGTGATGACAAGGCCGTGGAACATTGTGATGTCAGGGGTCATGGAGCATTGTTATGACAGGGGTAATGGAGCATTGTGATGAGAAGGGCATGGAGCATTGTGATTACAAGTTTTATGGAGCATTGCGATAACAAATTTCTGGACCGTTGGGATGAAATGTGTGTGGCCCATTGTGATGACAAGGGTCATGGCGCATTTTTCTGACAAAGGCATGGAGCATTCTGATGACAAGGGTCACGGAGCATTGTGATGAAAAGTTCATGGAGCATTGTGGTTACAAAGGTAACAGAGCTTTGTGATGACGCGGGCATTGACCATTGTGATGACAAATATTATGAACAATTGTGATGACTGGAGTCACGGAGCATTTTGATGACAGAGGTCATGGAGCATTGTGATGAGAAGGGCATGGAGCATTGTGATAAGAAAGGCATAGAGCATTGTGATGACAAGAGTCAAAGAGCATTATGATGAAATGTTCATGGAGCATTGTGGTTAAATTGGTCACAGAGACTGTTGATGATGACGGCATGGAGCATTGTGATGACAAAGGTCATGGAGCATTGTGATGACTGGAGTCACGGAGCATTGTGATGACAGGGGTCATGGAACATTGTGATAACAAGGGCATGGAGCATTGTGATGACAAGGGCATGGAGCATTGTTCTAATAAGTTCCATGTAGTATTTTGATGACAGTTGGAATGGCGCATTGTGATGACAAGGGCATGGAGCATTGTGATGACCAGGTCTTGCTGTATTGTGAAGAGAGGTCTCAGGGAGCATTGTGAAGACATATGTAATGACCCATTGTGATGACAATGGCATGGAGCATTGTGATGCCAAGTGTCATGAAGGATTCTGATGATAAATGTAATAGAGCATTGTGATGACAATGGCTTGGAGCATTGTGATGACAAGGGTCAGGGAGCATTGTGCTGACAAGTGCATGGAGAATTGTGATAACAATGGTCATGGAGAATTCTGATGACAAGCTTGTGGAGTATATTGATGAAAATGGCATGGAGCATTGTTATGAAAATGGCATGGGGCATAGTGATGAAAAAGGCATGGAGCCTTTTCGTGACATGGTTCAAGGACAAGTCTGACGACAAGTATCAGGGAGCATTGTGATGACAAGTGTATTGAGAATTGTGATGACAAACGTCATGGAGCATTTTGATGAAAAGGGCATAGAGTATTGTGATGACAGACATCATGGAGCGTTGTGATGACAAGTTTTATGGAACACTGTGATCACAAGGTTTTGGAGCATTGTGATGACAGAGGTCATGGATCATTTTGATTTCAAGGAGCATGGAGCATTGTGATGACAAAGGCATGAAGCAATGTGATCAAAAGGTTCAAGGAGGATTGTGATGACAATGGTAATGGAGTATTGTGATGACAAGCACATAGAGCATTGTAATGACAAGGTCATGTAGCATTTTGCTGACAAAGGCATGAAGCATTTTGATGACAGCTGTCATGGAGCACTGTTATGACAAGCGTCACAGAGCATTGTGAATACAGGGGTCATGGAGCATTGGGATGACAAGTGCATGGATCATTGTGATGACAAGTGTCATGGAGCAGTGGGCTGAAAATGTTCATGGAGTATTGTGATGACAGGGGTCATGGAGCATTGTGATGACAGAGGTCATGGAGAATTTTGATTTCATTGTGCTGGCATTAGCTGGAAGCATTATGATGATGGGCATGATGCATTGTGATGACAGGGTTAATGGACCAGTGATTTGAAAAGGGGCATTGAGCATTGTGATTACAGGGGTCTGGGAGCATTTTGATGACAAGGGCATGGATCATTTTGATGAGAAAGCCATGGAACATTCTGATGACATTTGTCATTGAGCTTTGTGATGACAAGGGCATGGAGCATTGTGATTACAGGGGTTTTGGAGCATTATGATGACAAGGGTCAAGGAGCATTTTTCTGACAAAGGCATGGAGCATTTTGATGACAAGGGTTTCGGAGCATTGTGATGAAAATTTCATGGAACATTGTGGTTACAAAGGTAACAGAACATTTTGATGACGTAAGCATCGACCATTGTGATGACAAATGTTTTGAAGAATTGTGATGACTGGAGTCACGGAGCATTGTGATGACAGGGGTCATGGAGCAATCTGATGACAAGGGCATGGAGCATTGTCCTGAGAAAGGCATAGAGCATTGTGATGACAAGTGTCAAAGAGCATTGTGATGAAATGTTCATGGAGCATTGTGCTTAAAAAGGTCACAGAGAGTGTTGATGATGAGGGCATGGACCATTGTGATGACAAAGGTCATGGAGAATTGTGATGACTTGAGTCACAGAGCATTGTGATGACAGGGGTCGTGGAACATTGTGATAACAAGGGCATGGAGGATTGTGATGACAAGCGCATGGAGCATTGGTCTAATAAGTTTCATGGAGTATTGCGATGACAGTTGGAATGGCGCATTGTGATGACAAGGGCATGGAGCAATGTGATGACCAGGTCTTGCTGTATTGTGAAGAGAGGTGTCAGGGAGCACTGTGATGACATATGTAAAAGCCCATTGTGATGACAATGGCATGGAACATTGTGAGGCCAAGTGTCATGGAGGATTCTGATGACAAATGTAATAGAGCATTGTGATGACAATGGCTTGGAGCATTGTGATGACAAGGGTCAGGGAGCATTGTGCTGACAAGTGCATGGAGAATTGTGATGACAAGGGTCATGAAGCATTCTGATGACAAGCTTGTGGAGTATTTTGATTACAATGGCATGGAGCATTTTTATGAAAATGGCATGGGGCTTTGTGATGAAAAAGGCATGGAACCTTTTTGTGACAGTGTTCAAGGAGCATTCTGAAGACAAGTGTCAGGGAGCATTTTGATGACAAGTGTATTGAGAATTGTGATGAAAAAGGTCATGGAGCATTGTGATGAAAACGGCATGGAGTGTTGTGATGGCAGGCATCATGGAGCGTTGTGATGACAAGTGTTATGGAACATTGTGATCACAAGGGTTTAGAGCATTGTGATGACAGAGGTCATGGATCATTTTGATTTCAAGCATCATGGAGCATTGTGATGACAAGGGCATGAAGCAATGTGATCCCAAGGTTCATGGAGGATTGTGATGACAATGGTAATGGATTTTTGTGAAGACAAGCGCATAGAGCATTGTAATGACAAGGTCATGTAGCATTTTGCTGACAAAGGCATGGAGCATTGTGATGACAGGTGTCATGGAGCACTTTTATGACAAGCGTCACGGAGCCTTGTGAATACAGGGGTCATGGAGCATTGGGATGACAAGGGCATGCATGATTGTGATGACAAGGGTCATGGATCATTGGGCTGAAAGTGTTCATGGAGTATTTTGATGACATGGGTCATGGAGCATTGTGATGAGTAGGGAATGGAGCATTGTGATGACAAGAGTCAAAGATCATTGTGTTGTCAGGTGTCATGGAGTGTTGTGATGAGAGTGGTCATGGAGCATTTTGATGATATTTGTCATGGAGCATTGTGATGAGAATTTCATGGAGCATTGGGCTGAAAATATTCATGGAGTATTGTGATGACAGTGGTCATGGAGCATTGTGAGGACAAGGGAATGGAGCATGTTAATGACAGGATTCTGGAGCATTGTGATGATAAGACCATGGAGACTTGTGATGACAACTCTCATGGAGCATTCTGATGAAAAGGGGCATGGAGCATTGTGATTACAGGTGTCTTGGAGCATTGTGATGACAAAAGCATGGAGCATTGTGAGGAGAAGGCAATGGAGCATTCTGATGACATGTGTCATGGAGCTTTGTGATGAAAAGGGCATGGAGCATTGTGATTACAGGGGTCTGGGAGCACTGTGATGAAAAGGGCATGGATCATTGTGATGAAAAGGCATGGAGTCTTGTCATGACAGGGTTCAAGGATCATACTGACGACAAGTGTCAGGGAGCATTGTGATGACAAGTGTATTGAGAATTGTGATGAGAAAGGTCATGGAGCATTGTGATGAGAAGACCATGGATAATTGTGATGATGAGCGTCAGAGGGTGTTGTGATGATTAGTGTTATAAAACATTGTGATCACAAGGGTTTGGAGCATTATGATGACAGTGGTCATGGATAATTTTGATTTCATTGTGATGACAATAGCCTGAAGCATTATGATGATGGTCATGGTGCATTTTGATGACAGGCTTCAAGGTGCATTGAGATGAAAAGTAGCATGGAACATTGTGATTACAGGGGTCTTGGAGCATTGTGATGAGAAGGTCATGGAGCATTGGGCTGAAAATATTCATGGAGTATTGTGATGACAGGGGTCATGGAGCATTGTGATGATAAGGGAATGGAGCATGGTGATGACATGGTCCTTGAGCATTGTGATGAGATAACCATGGAGACTTGTGATGACAAGTCTCATGGAGCATTCTGATGAAAAGGGGCATGGAGCATTGTGATTACAGGGGTCTTGGAGCATTGTCATGACAAGGGCATGGAGCATTGTGATGAGAAGGCCCTGGAACATTTTGATGTCATGTGTCAAGGAGCTTTGTGCTGACAAGGGCATGGAGCACTGTGATTAAAGGGGTCTTGGAGCATTGTGATGACAAGTGTCATGGAACCTTGTGATGGCAAGGCCGTGGAATATTGTGATGGCAAGTGTCATGGATCAATGTTATGACAGAGGTAATGGAGCATTGTGATGAGAATGGCATTGACCATTGTTCTGAAATATTTCATGGATTATTGTGATGAGAGTGGGCATGGAACATTCTGATGACAAGGGAACGGAACACTGTGATACATGGGTCATGCAGGACTGTAATGACAAGGGCATGGAGCATTGTGATGAGAAGGGCATCGAGCATTGCGATGACAAGTGTCATGGAGCTTTGTGAAGACAAGAACATGGAGCAATGTGATGAGAGCGTTCATGGAGCATTGTGATGACTATAACATGGAGCATTGTGATGCCAAGGGTCATGGAGATTTGTGAAGACAAAAGTCATGGAGCATTTTGATGCCAAGTGTGTGGTGCATTGTGATGAGAAAGGCAGGGAGCATTTTGAAGAATGGGTCATGCAGAAATTTGATGAAAAATGTAATGGAACATTTTGATGACAGGGGTTATAAAACATTGTGATGCCAAGGGTCATGGAGCTTTGGGATGAAAAGTGTCCTGGAGCATTTTCATGACAGTGGTTATTGAACATTGTGATGTCATGGGTCATGGAACATTGTGATGATAAGGGGATGTAGCATTGTGTTGAGAGGGGTCATGGAACATTGTGATAACAGGGGTGAGGGAGGATTCTGATGACTAGTGATGGAACATTGTGATATCTCATGTGAGAGAAGATTTGGATGAGAAGTGCATGGAGCATTGTGATTGCATGGTTTATTTAGCATAGCGATGACAATGTTGTGGATCATTGTGATGAAAAGCGCATGGCACATTGTGATGACAAGGGTCATGGAGCATTGTGATGAAAAGTTCATGGAGCACTGTGGTTACAAAGGTCACAGAGCCTTGTGATGACGCGGGCATGGACCGTTCGGATGACAAATGTTATGAAGCATTGTGATGACTGGAGTCACGGAGCATTGTGATGACAGGGGTCATGGAGCATTTTGATGACAAGGGCATTGAGCATTGTGATGACAGGGGCATGGAGCATTTGTCTGACAAGTTTCATAGACTATTGTGATGACATTGGACATGGTGAATTGTGATGACAAGGACATGGAGCTTTTTGATGAGAAGGCCATGGAATATTCTGATGACGTGTGTCATGGAGCTTTGTGATGACAAGAGCATGGAGCATGGTGATTACAGGGGTCTTGGAGCATTGTGATGACAAGGGTCATGGAGCTTTGTGAGGACAAGGCCGTGGAACATTGTGATGGCAGGGGTCATGGAGCATTTTGATGACAAGGGCGTGAAGAATTGTGATGACCAGGTCTTGCTCTATTGTGAAGAGAGTTTTCAGGGAGCACTGTGATGATATATGTAATGGCCCATTGTGATGACAATGGCATGGAGCATTGTGATGCCAAGTTTCATGGAGGATTCTGATGACAAAGGTAATGGAGCATTGTGATGACAATGGCTTGGAGCACTGTGATGACAAGGGTCAGTGAGCATTGTGCTGACAAGTGCATGGTGAATAGTGATGACAACGGCATGGAGCATTGTGATTACAGGGGTCTTGGAGCATTGTGATGACAAGAGTCCCGGATCATTGTGTTGTCAGGTGTCATGGAGTGTTGTGATGACATTGGTCATGGAGAATTGTGATGATATTGGTCATGGAGCATTGTGATGACAAGGGAATGGAGCATGGTGATGACAAGTCCTAGAGCATTGAGATGAGAAGACCATGAAGACTTTTGATGAGAAGTCTTATGGAGCATTCTGTTGAAAAGGGGCTTGGAGCATTGTGATTACAGGGGTCTTGGAGCATTGTGATGACAAGGGCATGGAGTATTGTGATGAGAAGGCCATGAAGCATTCTCATGACCTGCGTCATGGTGTTTTTGATGACAAGGGCATGGAGCATTGTGATTACAGGGATCTTGGAATATTGTGATGAAATGTGCATGGATTATTGTGATGAAAAAGTCATGGAGCCTGGTGATGACAGGGTTCAAGGAGCATACTGGTGACAAGTGTCAGGGAGCATTGTGATGACAAGTGCATGGAGAATTGTGATGACAAGGGTCATGGAGCATTCTGATGACAAGCTTGTGGAGTATTTTGATGACAATGGTATGGAGCATTGTGATGAAAACGGCATGGGGCAGTGTGATGAAAATGGCATGGAGCCTTTTTGTGATAGGGTTCAAGGAGCATTCTGACGACAAGTGTCAGGGAGCATTGTGATGACAAGTGTATTGAGAACTGTGATGAAAAAGGTCATGGAGCATTGTGAGGAGAAGGCCATGGATAATTGTGATGATGATTGTCATGGGGTGTTTTGATGATAAGTGTTATGGAACATTGTGATCACAAGGTTTTGGAGCATTATGATGACAGAGGTCATGGAGAATTTTGATTTCATTGTGATGACAATAGCCTGAAGCATTATGATGATGGTCATGGTGCATTGTGATGACAGGGTTCATGGAGCATTGAGATGAAAAGGGGCATGGAGCATTGTGATTACAGGGATCTTGGAGCATTGTGATGACAATGGCATGGAGCATTGTGGTTACAGGGTTCTTGGAACATTGTGATGACAAGTGTCATGGAGCCTTGTGATAACAAGGCCGTGGAACATTGTGATGGCAGTGGTCATGGAGCATTGTTATGACAGAAGTAATGGAGCATTTTGATGAGAAGGGCATTGAGCTTTGGTCTGAAATATTTCATGGATTATTGAGATGTGAGTGGGCATGGAGCATTGAGATGATAAGGGCAAGGAACACTGTGATACATGGGTCATGGAGGATTGTAATGACAAGGGCATGGAGCATTGTGATGGGAAGGGCATCGAGCATTGTGATGACAAGTGTCATGGAGCTTTGTGATGACAAGGGCATGGAGCAATGTGATTAGACTGTTCATTGACTATGGTAACGACAATGACATGGAGCAGTGTGATGCCAATGGTCATGGAGATTTGTGATGACAAAGGTCATGGAGCATTTTGATGACAAAGGTGTGGTGCATTGTGATGCGAAGGGCAGGGAGCATTTTGATGACAGGGTCATGCAGCAATTTGATGAAAAGTGTAATGGAACATTTTGATGACAGTGGTTATAAAACATTGTGATAACAGGGGTCATGGAGCTTTGGGATGAAATGGGTCATGGGGCATTTTGATGACAGTGGTTATGGAACATTGTGATGTCAGGGGTCTTGGAACATTGTGATGATAAGGGGATGTAGCATTGTGATGACAGGGTCATGGAACATTGTGATTATAGGCGTGAGGGAGTATTGTGATGACTACTGATGGAACACTGTGATATCTCTGGTGAGAGAGCATTTTGATGAGAAGTGCATGGACAATTGTGATTACAAGTTTTATGGAGCACAGCGATGACAAGGATGTGGATCATTGTGATGAAATGCGCGTGGCACACTGTGATGATAATGGTCATGGAGCATTGTTCTGAGAAAGACATGGAGCACTGTGATGACAAGTGTCACGGAGCATTGTGATGAAATGTTCATGGAGCATTGTGGTTACATAGGACACAGAGCCTTGTGATGACGCGGGCATGGACCGCTGTGATGACAAACGTTATGAAGCATTGTGATGACTGGATTCATGGAGCATTGTGAGGAAATGGGTCGTGGAGCATTGTGATAACAAGGGCATGGAGCATTGTGAAGACAGGGGCATGGAGCATTGGTCTGACAAGTTTCATAAATTATTGTGATGACAGCAGACATCGTGCATTGTGATGACAAGGGCATGGAGCATTGTGATGAGAACGTCATGGAGTATTGTGAAGACAGGTGTCAGGGAGCATTGTGATGACATATGTCATGGTCCATTGCGATGACAATGGCAGGGAGCATTGTGATGCCAAATGTAATGGAGGATTGTGATGGCAAATATAATGGAGCATTGTGATGACTAGGGCTTGCAGCATTATGATGACAATGGCCATTGAGAATTTTCATGAGAAGATATCGAAGCATTGTGATGACAATGTCCTGCAGTTTGTTATGAGAAAACCATGGAGCCTTGTGAAGACAAGTCTCATGGAGCATACTGATGAAGTGGAGCATGGAGCATTCTGATTACAGGTGTCTTGGAACATTGTGATAACAAGGGCATGGAGCATTGTGATGACAAGGACATGGAGCATTGGTCTAATAAGTTTCATGGATTATTGTGAAGACAGTTGAAATGGCGCATTGTGATGACTAGGGCATGGAGCATTGTGATGACAAGGTCATGTGGTATTGTGAAGAGAGCTGTCAGGGAGCAATGTGATGACAATTGTATTGAGAATTGTGATGACAAAGGTCATGGAGCATTGTGATGAAAAGGGCATGTAGCATTGTGATGACAGGAGTCTTGGAACATTGTGATGACAGGGGTGATGGAGTATTGTGACAAATAGTGATGTAGCATTGTGATATCAGTGGTGAGAGAGCATTTTGATGAGAAGTGCATGGAGCATTGTGATGACAAATTTTATGGAGCATTGTGATAACAAGATTGTGGGGCACTGTGATGACAAGCGCATTGTGCATTGTGATGACATGTGTCATGGACCATTGTGCTGACAAGCGCATGGAGCATTGTGATGACAAGGGTCAAACAGCATTGTGATGAAAAGTTCATGGAGCATTGTGGTTAAAATGGTCACAGAGACTGTTGATGACAAGGGCATGGACCATTGTGATGACAAAGTTCATGAAGCATTGTGATGAATGGAGTCACGGAGCATTGTGATGACAGGGGTCATGGAGCATTGTGATAACAAGGGCATGGATCATTGTGATGACAAGAGCATGGAACATTGGTCTAATAAGTTTCATGGATTATTGTGATGACAGTTGGAATGGCGCATTGTGATGACAACGGCATGGAGCATTGTGATGACCAGGTCATGCATTATTGTGAAGAGAGGTGTCAGGGAGCATTGTGATGACATATGTAATGGCCCATTGTGATGACAATGGCATGTAGCATTGTGATGCCAAGTGTCATGAAGGATTCTGATGACAAAGGTTATGGAGCATTGTGATGACAATGGCTTGGAACATTGTGATGACAAGGGTCAGGGAGCAATGTGCTGACAAGTTCATGGAGAATTGTGATAACAAGGGTCATGGAGCATTCTGATGACAAGCTTGTGGAGTATTTTGATGAAAATGGCATGGAGCATTGTTATGAAAATGGCATGGGGCATTGTGATTAAAAAGGCATGGAGCTTTTTCGTGACAGTGTTCAAGGAGCAATCTGATGACAAGTGTCAGGGAGCATTGTGATGACAAGTGTATTGAGAATTGGGATGACAAAGGTCATGGAGCACTGTGATGAAAAGTGCATGGAGTATTGTGATGACAGGCATCATGGAGCGTTGTGATGACAAGTGTTATGGAACATTGTGATCACAAGGGATTGGAGCATTGTGATGACAGAGGTCATGGATCATTTTGATTTCAAGGTGCATGGAGCATTGTGATGCCAAAGGAATGAAGCAATGTGATCCCAAGGTTCATGGAGGATTGTGATGACAATGGAAATGGAGTATTGTGATGACAATTGCATAGAGCATTGTAATGACAAGGTCATGTAGCATTTTGCTGACAAAGGCATGAAGCATTGTGATGACATGTGTCATGGAGCACAGTGATGACAAGTGTCACGGAGCATTGTGAATACAGTGGTCATGGAGCTCTGGGATGACAAGGGCATGGATCATTGTCAAGACAAGTGTCATGGAGCACTGGGCTGAAAATATTCATGGAGTGTTGTGATGACTCGGGTCATGGAGCATTGTGAAGACAAGGGAATGGAACATGGTGATGACAAGTTCCTGGAGCACTGTGATGAGAAGACCATGGAGACTTGTGATGACAAGGCTCATGAAGCATGCTGATGAAAAGGGGCATGGAGCATTGTGATTACAGTGGTCTTGGAGCACTGTGATTAAAAGGGCATGGAGCATTGTGAGGAGAAGGCCATGAAGAATTCTGATGACATGCGTCATGGAGCATTTGATGAAAAGGGCATGGAGCTTTGTGATTAAAGGGATCTTGGAGCATTGTTATGAAAAGGGCATGGATCATTGTGATGAAAAAGGCATGGAGCCTTGTCATGGCAGGGTTCAAGGAGCATACAGACAACAACTGTCAGGGAACATTTTGATGACAAGTGTATTGAGCATTGTGATGACAAAGGTCATGGAGCGTTGTGATGAGAAGACCATGGATAATTGTGATGACGAGTGTCATGGGGCATTGTGATGACAAGGGTTATGGAATATTGTGATCACAAGGGTTTGGAGCATTGTTATGACAGAGGTCTTGGAGCATTTTGATTTCATTGTGATGACAATAGCATGAAGAATTATGATGATGAGCATGATGCATTGTGATGACTGGATTCATGGATCATTGAGAGGAAAAGGGGCATAAAGCATTGTGATTACAGGGTTCTTGGAGCATTGTGATGTGAAGGGTCATGGAGTTTTGTGATGACAAGGCCATGGAACATCGTGATGGCAGGGGTCATGGAGCATAGTTATGACAAGTGTAGTGGAGCATTGTGATGGCAAGGGCATGGAGCATTGTGATGAGAAGGCCATGGAGCATTCTGATGACATGTGTCATGGAGCTCTGTGAAGACAAGGGCATGGAGCAATGTGATGAGAGCGTTTATGGAGCACTGTGATGCCAATGAAATGGAGCATTGTGATGCCAAGGGTCATGGATCTTTGTGATGACAAAGGTCATGGAGCATTTTGATGACAAGGGCATTGTGCATTGAGATGAAAAAGGAAGGGAGCATTCTGATGACAGGGTCATGGAGCAATTTGATGAAAAGTGTCATGGAACATTTTGATGACAGGTGTTATGGAACATTGTGATGTCAGGGGTCATCGAACATTGTGATGATAAGTGCATGTAGCCCTGTGATGACAGGAGTCATGGAACATTGTGATGACAGGGGTGAGGGAGTATTGTGACAAATAATGATGTAGCATTGTGATATCAGTTGTGAGAGAGCATTTTGATGAGAAGTGCATGGATCATTGTGATGACAAATGTTAAGGAGCATTGTGATGAGAGGATTGTGGAGCACTGTGATGACAAGTGCATGGTGCATTGTGATGACATGTGCCATGGAGCATTGTGCTGACAAGCACATGGAGCATTGTGATGTCAAGGGTCAAAGAGCATTGTGAGGAAAAGTTCATGGAGCATTGTGGTTAAAAAGGTCACAGAGACTGTTGATGACGAGGGCATGGACCATTGTGATGACAAAGGTCATGAAGCATTTTGATGACTCAAGTCACAGAGCATTGTGATTTCTGGCGTCATGGAGCACTGTGATAACAAGGGCATGGAGCATTGTGATGACAAGGGCATGGAACATTGGTCTAATAAGTTTCATGGATTAGTGCGATGACATTTGGAATGGCGCATTGTGATGACAAGGGCATGGAGCATTGTGATGACCAGGTCATGCCATATTGTGAAGAGAGGTGTCAGGGAGCATTGTGATGACATATGTAAAGGCCCATTGTGATGACAATGGCTTGGAGCATTGTGATGACAAGGGTCAGGGAGCATTGTGCTGACAAGTGCATGGAGAATTGTGATGACAAGGGTCATGGAGCATTCTGATGACAAGCTTGTGGAGTATTTTGATGACAATGGCATGGAGCATTGTGATGTAAACCACATGCGGCTTTGTGATGAAAAAGTCATGGAGCCTTTTCGTGACAGGTTTCAAGGAGCATTCTGATGACAAGTGTCAGGGAGCATTGTGATGACAAGTGTATTGAGAATTGTGATGACAAATGTCAGGGAGCATTGTGATGAAAAGGGCATGGGGTGTTGTGATGACAGGCATCATGGAGCGTTGTGATGACAAGTGCTATGGAACATTGTGATCACAAAAGTTTGGAGCATTGTGATGACAGAGGTCATGGATCATTTTGATTACAAGGAGCATGGAGCATTGTGATGACAAGGGCATGAAGCAATGTGATCCCAAGTTTCATGGAGGATTGTGATGACAATGGAAATGGAGTATTGTGATGACAAGCGCATAGAGCATTGTAATGACAAGGTCATGTAGCATTTTGCTGACAAAGGCATGGAGCATTGTGATGAAATGTGTCATGGAGCACTGTGATGACATGCGCATGGATCATTGTGATGACAAGGGTCATGGAGCACTGGGCTGAAATTGTTCATGGAGTGTTGTGATGACAGGGGACATAGAGCATTGTGATGACTAGGGAATGGAGCAATGTGATGAAAAGAGTCCCGGATCATTGTGTTGTCAGGTGTCATGGAGTGTTATGATGACAGTGGTCGTCGAGCATTGCGATGATATTGGCCATCGAGCATTGTGATGAGTAGGTCCTGGAGCATTGTGCTGAAAATGTTCATGGATTATTGTGATGACAGGGGTCATGGAGCATTGTGATGACAAGGGAATGGAACATGGTGATGACAGGTCTTGGAGCATTGTGATGAGAAGACAATGGAGACTTGTGATGACAAGTCTCATGAAGCATTCTGATGAAAAGGGGCATGCAGCATTGTGATTACAGGGGTCTTGGAGCATTGTGATGACAAGGGCATGAAGTATTGTGATGAGAAGGCCATGAAGCATTCTCATGACCTGTGTCATGGTGTTTTTGATGACAAGGGTATGGAGCATTGTGATTACAGGGATCTTGGAACATTGTGATGAAATGTGCATGGATTATTGTGATGAAAAAGTCATGGAGCCTTGTCATGACAGGGTTCAAGGAGCATACTGGCGACAAGTGTCAGGGAGCATTGTGATGACAAGTGTATTGAGCATTGTGATGACAAATTTCATGGAGCATTGTGATGAGAAGACCATGGATAATTGTGATAATGAGCGTCAAGGCGTGTTGTGATGATAAGTGTTATGGAACATTGTGATCACAAGGGTTTGGAGCATTATGATGATAGAGGTCATGGAGAATATTGATTTCATTGTGATGACAATAGCCTGAAACATTATGATGATGGGCATGGTGCATTGTGATGACAGGGTTCATGGAGCATTGAGATGAAAACGGTCATAGAGCATTGTGATTACAAGCGTCTTGGAGCATTGTGATGACAAGGGCATGGAGCATTGTGATGAGAAGGCCATGGAGCATTCTGATGACATGCGTCCTGGAGCTTTGTGATGACAAGGGCATGGAGCATTGTGATTACATGGGTCTTGGAGCATTGTGATGAAAAGGGCATGGATCATTGTGATGAAAAAGGCATGGAGCCTTGTCATGACAGGGTTCAAGGAGCATATTGACGACAAGTGTCAGTGAGCATTGTGATGACAAGTTTATTGAGAATTGTGATGACATAGGTCATAGAGCATTGTGATGAGAAGGCCATGGATAATTGTGATGATGAGCGTCATGGGGTGTTGTGATGATAAGTGTTATGGAACATTGTGATCACAAGTGTGTGGAGCATTATGATGAAAGAGGTCATGGAGAATATTGATTTCATTGTGATGGCAATAGCCTGAAGCATTATGATGATAGGCATGGTGCATTGTGATGGCAGGGTTCATGGAGCATTGAGATGAAAAGTGGCATGGAGTATTGTGTTTACAAAGGTCTTGGAGCATTGTGATGACATGAGTCATGGAGCTTTGTGATGACAAGGGCAAGGAGCATTGTGATTACAGGGGCCTTCAGCACTGTGATGAAAAGTGGCATGGAACCTTGTGATGACTAAGCCTTGGAACACTGTGATGTCAGGGGTCATGGTGCATTGTTATGACAGAGGTAATGGAGCATTGTGATGAGAAGGGCATGGAACCTTGGTCTGAAATGTTTCATGGATTATTGTGATGAGAGTGGGCATGGAGCATTGTGATGACAAGGGTACGGAACACTATGATACATGGGTCATGCAGGACTGTAATGACAAGGGCATGTAGCATTGTGATGAGAAAGGCATCGAGCATTGTGATGTCAAGTGTCATGGAGCTTTGTGATGACAAGGGCCTGGAGCAATGTGATGAGAGGTTTCATGGAGCATTGTGATGACAATGACATGGAGCATTGTGATGCCAAGGGTCATGGAGCTTTGTGATGACAAGTCATTGAGCATTTTGATGACAAGGGCATGGTGCATTGTGATGAGAAGGGCAGGGAGCATTTTGATGACCGGGTCATGCAGCAACTTGATAAAAATGTAATGGAATATTTTGATGGCAGGGTTTATAGAACATTGTGATGTCAGGGGTCTTGGAGCTTTGGGATGAAACGGGTCATGGAGCATTTTCTTCACAGGGGTTATGGAAGATTGTGATATCAGGGGTCATGGAACATTGTGATGATAAGGGGATGTAGCATTGTGATGACAGATTCATGGAACATTGTGATTCCAGGTGTGAGTGATTATTGTGATGACTATTGTTGGAATATTGTAATATCTCTGGTGAGAGAGCATTTTGATGAGAAGTGCATGGACCATTGTGATTACAAGGTTTATGGAGCTTTGCAATGAGAAGGTTGTGGACCGTTGTGATGAAATGCACTTGGCACATTGTGATGATAATTGTCATACAGCATTGTTCAGGCAAAGACATGGAGCATTGTGATGACAAGGGTCACAGAGAATTGTGATGAAAAGTTCATGGAGCATTGTGGTTACAAAGGTCACAGAGCCATGTGATGACGCGGGCATGGACCATTGTGATGACAAACGTTATGAAACATTGTGATGACTGGAGTCACGGAGCATTGTGATGACAGGGGTCATGGAGCATTTTGGTGACAAGGGCATGGAGCATTGTGATGACAGGGGCATGGAGCATTGGTCTGACAAGTTTCACAGATTATTGTGATGACAGTGGGCATGGTGCATTGTGATGAGAAGGTCATGGAATATTGTGAAGAGAGGTGTCAGGGAGCATTGTGATGACATATGTCATGGTCCATTGCTATGACAATGGAATGGAGCATTGTTTTGCCAAATGTAATTGAGAATTGTAATGAAAAATATAATACAGCATTGTGATGATTAGGGCGTGGAGCATTATGATGACAAGGGCCATTGAAAATTTTCATGACAAGGTCGAGAAACATTGTGATGACAAGGTCCTGGAGCATTGTGATGAGAAAACCATGGAGCCTTGTGATGACAAGTCTCATGGAGCATACTGATGGAAAGGGGCATGGAGCATTGTGATTACAGGGGTCTTGGAACATTGTGATGACAAGGGCATGGAGCATTGTGAGGAGAAGGCCATGAAGCATTCTGATGATAAGTGTCATGGAGCTTTTTGATGACAAGTTCATGGAGCATTGTGATTACAGGGATCTTGGAGCATTGTGATGAAAAGGGCATGGATAATTGTGATTAAAAAGCCATGGAACCTTGTCATGACAGGATTCAAGGAGCATACTGGCGACAAGTGTCAGGGAGCATTGTGATGACAAGTGTATTGAGCATTGTGATGACAAAGATCATGGAGCATTGTGATGAGAAGACCATGGATAATTGTGATGATGAGCGTCATGGGGTGTTGTGATGATAAATGTTATGGAACATTGTGATCACAAGAGTTTGGAGCATTATGATGACAGAGGTCATGGAGAATATTGATTTCATTGTGATGACAATAGCCTGAAGCATTATGATGATGGGCATGGTGCATTGTGATCACAGTGTTCATGGAGCATTGAGATGAAAAGGGGCATGGAGCATTGTGTTTACAGGTGTCTTTGAGCATTGTGATGACAAGGGCATGGAGCATTGTGATGAGAAGGCCGTGGAACATTCTGATGACATGCGTCATGGAGCTTTGTGATGACAAGGGCATGGAGCATTGTGATTAGAGGGGTCTTCAGCATTGTGATGACAAGTGTCATGGAACCTTGTGATGACAAGGCCGTGGAACATTGTGATGGCAGGTGTCATGGTGCATTGTTATGACAGGGGTAATGGAGCATTGTGATGAGAAGGGCATGGAACATTGGTCCGAAATGTTTCATGGATTATTGTGATGAGAGTGTGCATGGAGCATTGTGATGACAAGGGTAAGGAACTCTATGATACATGGGTCAAGCAGGATTGTAATGACAAGGGCATGAAGCATTGTGATAAGAAGGTCATCAAGCATTGTGATGACAAGTGGCATGGAGCTTTGTGATGACAAGGGCATTGGGCAATGTGATGAGAGCATTCATGGAGCATTGTGATGACAATGACATGGAGCATTCTGATGCAAATTGTCATGGATCTTTGTGATGACAAAGGTCATGGAGCATTTTGATGGCAAGTGCGTTGTGCATTGTGATGAGAAGGGCAGGAAGCATTCTGATGTCAGGGTCATGGAGCAATTTGATGAAAAGTGTAATGGAACATTTTGATGACAGTTGTTATGGAACATTGTGATGTCAGGGGTCATCGAGCATTGTGATGATATGTGCATGTAGCATTGTGATGACAGGAGTCATGGAACATTGTGATGACTGGGGTGAGGGAGTATTGAGACAAATAGTGATGTAGCATTGTGATATCAGTTGTGAGAGAGCATTTTGATGAGAAGTGCATGGAGCATTGTGATGACAAATTTTAAGGAGCATTGTGATGTCAAAATTGTGGAGTACTGTGATGACAAGCGCATGGTGCATTTTGATGACATGCGTCATGGAGCATTGTGATGACAAGCATATGGAGCATTGTGATGCCAAGGGTCATGGATCTTTGTGATGACAAAGGTCATGGAGAATTTTGAAGGCAAGTGCATTGTGTATTGTGATGAGAAGGGCAGGGAGCATTCTGATGTCAGGGTTATGGAGCAATTTGATGAAAAGTGTCATGGAACATTTTGATGACAGGTGTTATGGAACATTGTGATGTCAGGGGTCATTGAACATTGTGATGATATGTGCATGTAGCATTGTGATGACAGGAGTCATGGAACATTGTGATGACTGGTGTGAGGGAGTATTGTGACACAGAGTGATGTAGCATTGTGATATCAGTGGTGAGAGAGCATTTTGATGAGAAGTGCATGGAGCATTGTGATGACAAATTTTAAGGAGCATTGTGATGACAAGATTGTGGAGCACTGTGATGACAAGCGCATGGTGAATTGTGATGACAAGTGTCATGGAGCTTTTTGATGACAAGGGCATGGAGCAATGTGATGAGAGGGTTCATGGAGCATTGTGATGACAATGACATGGAGCACTGTGATGCCAAGGGTCATGGAGCTTTTTTATTTCAAATGTCATGGAGTATTTTGATGACAAGTGTGTGGTGCATTGTGATGAGAAAGGCAGGGAGCATTTAGTGAAAGGGTCATGCAGCAATTTGATGAAACGTGTAATGGAACATTTTGATGACAGGGGTTGTAGAACATTGTGATGCCAGGGGTCATGGAGCTTTGGGATGAAAAGTGTCATGGAGCATTTTGATGACAGGGGATATGGACATTGTGATGTCAGGGGTCATGGAACATTGTGATGATAAGGGTATGTGGCACTGTGATGACAGGGGTCATGGAACATTGTGATTACAGGGGTGAGGGAGTATTGTGATGACTATGATGGAACATTGTGATATCTCTGGTGAGAGAGCATTTGGATGAGAAGTGCATGGAGCATTGTGATTACAATGTTTATGGAGCATTGCAATGACAAGTTTGTGGACCATTGTGATGAAATATGCGTGGCACATTGTGAAGACAATGGTCATGGAGCATTGTTCTGACAAAGACATGGAGCATTGTGATGACAAGGGTCACAGAGAATTGTGATGAAAAGTTCAAGGAGCATTGTGGTTACAAAGGTCACAGAGCCTTGTGATGACGCGGGCATGGACTTTTGTGATGACAAACGTTATGAAGCATTGTGATGACTGGAGTCACGGAGCATTGTGATGAAAAGTGCATGGAGCATTGTGATGACAGGGGCATGGAGCATTGGTCTGACGAGTTTCATAGATTATTGTGATGACATTGTACATGGTGTATTGTGATGACAAGGGCATGGAGCATTTTGATGAGAAGGCCATGGAACATTCTGATGACATGTGTCATGGAGCTTTGTGGTGACAAGGACATGGAGCATTGTGATTACAGGAGGCGTGGAGCATTGTGATTACAAGGGTCATGGAGCCATGTGATGACAAGGCCGTGGAACATTGTGATGCCAGGTGTCATGGAGCATTTTTACGACAGGGGTAATGGAGCATTGTGATGAGAAAGGCATGGAACATTGTGATTACAATGTTTATGGAGCATTGCAAAGACAAATATGTGGACCGTTGGGATGAAAAGCGCGTGGCACATTGTGATGACAACGGTCATGGAGCATTTTTCTGACAAAGGCATGGAGCATTGTGATGACAAGTGTCACGGAGCATTGTGATGAAAAGTTCATGGAGCATTGTGGTTACAAAGGTAATAGAGCCTTTTGATGACGCGGGCATCGACACTTGTGATGAAAAATATTATGAAGAATTGTGATGACAGGAGTCACGGAGCATTGTGATGACAGGGGTCATGGAGCAATGTGATGAGAAGTGCATGGAGCATTGTGCTGAGAAAGGCATAGAGCATTGTGATGACAAGGGTCAAAGAGCATTGTGATGAAATGTTCATGGAGCATTGTGCTTAAAAAGGTCACAGAGACTGTTGATAATGAGGGCATGGACCATTGTGATGACAAAGGTCATGGAGCATTGTGATGACTGTAGTCACGGAGCATTGTGATGACAGAGGTCATGGAACATTGTGATAACTAGGGCATGGAGCATTGTGATGACAAGGGCATGGGACATTGGTCTAATAAATTTCATGGAGTATTGTGATGACAGTTGGAATGGCGCATTGTGATGACAAGGGCATGGAGCATTGTGATGACTAGGTCTTGCAGTATTGTGAAGAGAGGTGTCACGGAGCACTGTGATGACATAATTAATGGCCCATTGTGATGACAATGGCATAGAGCATTTTGATGCCAAGTGTCATGGAGGATTCTGTTGACAAAGTTAATGGAGCATTGTGATGACAATGGCTTGGAGCATTGTGATGACAAGGGTCAGGGAGCATTGTGCTAACAAGTGCATGGAGAATTGTGATGACAAGGGTCATGGAGCATTCTGATGACAAGCTTGTGTAGTATTTTGATGACAATGACATGGAGCATTGTGATGCCAAGGGTCATTGATCTTTGTGATGACAGAGGTCATGGAGCATTTTGATGGCAAGGGCGTTGTGCATTGTGATGAGAAAAGCAGGGAGCATTCTGATGACAGGGTCATGGAGCAATTTGATGAAAAGTGTCATGGAATATTTTGATGACAGGTGTTATGGAACATTGTGATGTCAGGGGTCATCCAACATTGTGATGATAAGTGCATGTAGCATTGTGATGACTGGAGTCATGGAACATTGTGATGACAGGGGTTAAAGAGTATTGTGACAAATAGTGATGTAGCATTGTGATATCAGTTGTGAGAGAGCATTTTAATGAGAAGTGCATGGAGCATTGTGATGACATATTTTAAGGAGCATTGTGATGTGAAGAGCATGGTGCATTTTGATGACATGTGTCATGGAGCATTGTGCTGACAAGCGCATGGAGCATTTTGATGACAAGTGTACTGAGAATTGTGATGACAAAGTTCATGGAGCATTGTGATGAAAAGGGCATGGATTATTGTGATGACAGGCATCATGGAGCGTTGTGATGACAAGTGTTATTGAACACTGTGATCACAAGGGTTTGGAGCATTGTGATGACAGAGGTCATGGATCATTTTGATTTCAAGGAGCATGGAGCATTGTGATGACAAGGGCATGAAGCAATGTGATCCCAAGGTTCATGCAGGACTGTGATGCCAATGGAAATGGAGTATTGTGATGACAAGTGCAAAGAGCATTGTAATGACAAGGTCATGTAGCATTTTGCTGACAAAGGCATGGAGCATTGTGATGACATGTGTCATGGAGCACTGTGATGACCTGCGTCATGGAGCATTGTGAATACACGGGTCATGGAGCATTGGGATGTCAAGGGCATGGGTCACTGTGATGACAAGTGTCATGGAGCACTGGGCTGAAAATGTTCATGGAGTGTTGTGATGACAGGGGTCATGGAGCATTGTGATGAATAGGGAATGGAGCATTGTGATGACAAGTGTCTCGGATCATTGTGTTGTCAGGTGTCATGGATTGCTATGATGACAGTGGTCATAGGGCATTGTGATGATATTGGCCATGGAGCATTGTGATGAGTAGGTCGTGGAAAATTGGGCTGAAAATGTTCATGGATTATTGTGATGACAGGGGTCATGGAGCATTGTGATGACAAGGGAATGGAGCATGGTGATGACAAGTTTGTGGAGCACTGTGATGAGAAGACCATGGAGACTTGTGATGACAAGTCTCATGGAGCATTCTGATGAAAAGGGGCATGGAGCATTGTGATTACAGGGGTCTTGGAGCATTGTGATGACTAGGGCATGGAGCATTGTGATGAGAAGGCCATGGAGCCTTCTGATGACATGCGTCATGGAGTTTTTTGATGACACGGGCATGGAGCATTGTGATTACAGGGGTCTTGGAACATTGTGATGACAAGGGCATGGAGCACTGTGAGGAGAACACCAAGGAGAATCCTGATGGCATGCGTCATTCAGCTCTGTGATGACAAGGGCATGGGGCATTGAGATTACATGGGTCTTGGAGCATTGTGATGAAAAGGACATGGATCATTGTGATGAAAATGGCATGGAGCCTTGTCATGACAGGATTCAAGGAGCATACAGACAACAAGTGTCAGGGAGCATTTTGATGACAAGTGTATTGAGCCTTGTGATGACAATGGTCATGGAGCATTGTGAAGAGAAGACCATTGATAATTGTGATGACGAGCGTCATGGGGCATTGTGATGACAAGTGATATGGAATATTGTGATCACAAGGGTTTGGAGCATTGTTATGACAGAAGTCATGGAGCATTTTGATTTCATTGTGATGACAATAGCCTGAAGCATTATGATGATGGGCATGGTGCATTGTGATGACAGGATTCATGGATCATTGAGATGAAAAGGGGCATAGATCATTGTGATTACAGGGTTCTTGGAGCAATGTGATGAGAAAGGTCATGGAGCTTTGTGATGACAAGACCATGGATCATCGTGATAGCAGGGGTCATGGAGCATTGTTATGACTGGGGTAATGGAGCATTGTGATGGCAAGGGCATGGAGCATTGTGATGAGAAGGCCATGGAGCATTCTGATGACGTGTCATGGATCATTGTGAAGACAAGGGCATGGAGCAATGTGATGAGAGTGTTCATGGAGCATTGTGATGACAATGACATTGAGCATTGTGATGCCAAGGGTCATGGATCTTTGTGATGACAAAGACATGGAGCATTTTTTTTTAATGTTGGGTGTAGGAGTTTTTATTATTTAATTTATTTATTTTTGCTGTGTTGGGACTTTGTTTCTTTTTTTTTTCCTCCTGAAAAAAATTTTTTTTTGCTTTATAACAAATTTAATCTGTTATACATATACCTATATTCCCATATCCCCTCCCTTTTGCGTCTCCCTCCCACCCTCCCTATTCCACCCGTCCAGGCGGTCACAAAGCACCGAGCTGATCTCCCTGTGCTATGCGGCTGCTTCCCACTAGCTATCTACCTTACGTTTGGTAGTGTATATATATCCATGCCGCTCTTTCACTTTGTCACAGCTTACCCTTCCCCCTCCCCATATCCTCAAGTCCATTCTTTAGTAGGTCTGTGTCTTTATTCTTGTCTTACCCCTATGTTCTTCATGACATTTTTTTCTTAAGTTCCATATATATGTGTCAGCATACAGTATTTGTCTTTCTCTTTCTGACTTACTTCACTCTGTATGACAGACTCTAGGTCCATCCACCTCATTCAAATAGCTCAATTTCATTTCTTTTTATGGCTGAGTAATATTCCATTGTATATATGTGCCACATCTTCTTTATCCATTCATCTGATGATGGTCACTTAGGTTGTTTCCATCTCCGGGCTATTGTAAATAGGGCTGCTATGAACATTTTGGTACATGTCTCTTTTTGAATTATGGTTTTGTCAGGGTATATGCCCAGTAGTGGGATTGCAGGGTCATATGGTAGTTCTATTTGTAGTTTTTTTAAGGAACCTCCATACCGTTCTCCATAGTGGCTGTACCAATTCACATTCCCACCAGCAGTGCAAGAGTGTTCTTTTTTTTCCACACCCTCTCCAGCATTTATTGTTTCTAGATTTTTTGATGATGGCCATTCTGACTGGTGTGAGATGATATCTCATTGTAGTTTTGATTTGCATTTCTCTAATGAGCAAAGATGTTGAGCATCCTTTCATGTGTTTGTTGGCAGTCTGTATATCTTCTGTGGAGAAATGTCTATTTAGGTCTTCTGCCCATTTTTGGATTGGGTTGTTTGTTTTTTTGTTATTGAGCTGCATGAGCTGCTTATAAATTTTGGAGATTAATCCTTTGTCAGTTGCTTCATTTACAAATATTTTCTCCCATTCTGAGGGTTGTCTTTTGGTCTTGTTTATGGTTTCCTTTGCTGTGCAAAAGCTTTTAAGTTTCATTAGGTCCCATGTGTTTATTTTTGTCTTTATTTCCATTTCTCTAGGAGGTGGGTCAAAAAGGATCTTGCTGTGATTTATGTCATAGAGTGTTCTGCCTATGTTTTCCTCTAAGAGTTTGATAGTGTCTGGCCTTACATTTAGGTCTTTAATCCATTTTGAGCTTATTTTTGTGTATGGTGTTAGGGAGTGATCTAATCTCATACTTTTACATGTCCCTATCCAGTTTTCCCAGCACCACTTATTGAAGAGACTGTCCTTTCTCCACTGTACATTCCTGCCTCCTTTGTCAAAGATAAGGTGACCATATGTCCGTGGGTTTATCTCTGGGCTTTCTATCCTGTTCCACTGATATATATTTCTGTTTTTGTGCCAGTACCATACTCTCTTGATTGCTGTAGCTTTGTAGTATAGTCTGAAGTCAGGGAGCCTGATTCCTCCAGCTCCATTTTTCGTTTTCAAGATTGCTTTGGCTATTCGGGGTCTTTTGTGTTTCCATACAAATTGTGAAATTTTTTGCTCTAGTTCTCTGAAAAATGTCAGTGGTAGTTTGATAGGGATTGCATTGAATCTGTAGATTGCTTTGGGTAGTAGAGTCATTTTCACAATGTTGATTCTTCCAATCCAAGAACATGGTACATCTCTCCATCTATTTGTATCATCTTTAATTTCTTTCATCAGTGTCTTATAATTTTCTGCATACAGGTCTTTTGTCTCCTTAGGTAGGTTTATTCCTAGATATTTTATTCTTTTTGTTGCAATGGTAAATGGGAGTGTTTTCTTAATTTCACTTTCAGATTTTTCATCATTAGTATATAGGAATGCCAGAGATTTCTGTGCATTAATTTTGTATCCTGCAACTTGACCAAATTCATTGATTAGCTCTAGTAGTTTTCTGGTAGCATCTTTAGGATTCTCTATGTATAGTATCATGTCATCTGCAAACAGTGACAGCTTTACTTCTTCTTTTCCGATTTGGATTCCTTTTATTTCCTTTTCTTCTCTGATTGCTGTGGCTAAAACTTCCAAAACTAGGTTGAATAAGAGTGGTGAGAGTGGGCAACCTTGTCTTGTTCCTGATCTTAGTAGAAATGGTTTCAGTTTTTCACCATTGAGGACGATGCTGGCTGTGGGTTTGTCATATATGGCCTTTATTATGTTGAGGAAAGTTCCCTCTATGCCTACTTTCTGCAGGGTTTTTATCATAAATGGGTGTTGAATTTTGTCGAAAGCTTTCTCTGCATCTATTGAGATGATCATATGGTTTTTCTCCTTCAATTTGTTAATATGGTGTATCACGTTGATTGATTTGCGTATATTGAAGAATCCTTGCATTCCTGGAATAAACCCGACTTGATCATGGTGTATGATCCTTTTAATGTGCTGTTGGATTCTGTTTGCTAGTATTTTGTTGAGGATTTTTGCATCTCTGTTCATCAGTGATATTGGCCTATAGTTTTCTTTCTTTGTGACATCCTTCTCTGGTTTTGGTATCAGGGTGATGGTGGTCTCATAGAATGAGTTTGGGAGTGTTCCTCCCTCTGCTATATTTTGGAAGAGTTTCAGAAGGATAGGTGTTAGCTCTTCTCTAAATGCTTGATAGAATTCACCTGTGAAACCATCTGGCCCTGGGCTTTTGTTTGTTGGAAGATTTTTTATCACAGTTTCAATTTCAGTGCTTGTGATTGGTCTGTTCATATTTTCTATTTCTTCCTGATTCAGTCTTGGCAGGCTGTGCATTTCTAAGAATTTGTCCATTTCTTCCAGGTTGTCCATTTTATTGGCATAGAGTTGCTTGTAGTAATCTCTCATGATCTTTTGTATATCTGCAGTGTCAGTTGTTACTTCTCCTTTTTCATTTCTAATTCTATTGATTTGTGTCTTCTTCTTTTTTTTCTTGATGAGTCTGGCTAATGGTTTATCAATTTTGCTTATCTTCTCAAAGAACCAGCTTTTAGTTTTATTGATCTTTGCTATCGTTTCCTTCATTTCTTTTTCATTTATTTCTGATCTGATTTTTATGATTTCTTTCCTTCTGCTAACTTTGGGATGTTTTTGTTCTTCTTTCTCTAATTGCTTTAGGTGCAAGATTAGGTTGTTTATTCGAGATGTTTCCTGTTTCTTAAGGTGGGATTGTATTGCTATAAACTTCCCCCTTAGAACTGCTTTTGCTGCATCCCATAGGTTTTGGGTCGTCGTGTCTCCATTGTCATTTGTTTCTAGGTATTTTTTTAATTTCCCCTTTGATTTCTTCAGTGATCACTTCGTTATTAAGTAGTGTATTGTTTAGCCTCCCTGTGTTTGTATTTTTTACAGCTCTTTTCCTGTAATTGATATCTAGTCTCATAGCATTGTGGTCAGAAAAGATACTTGATACAATTTCAATTTTCTTAAATTTACCAAGGCTTGATTTGTGACCCAAGATATGATCTATCCTGGAGAATGTTCCATGAGCACTTGAGAAAAATGTGTATTCTGTTGTTTTTGGATGGGATGTCCTATAAATATCAATTAAGTCCATCTTGTTTAATGTATCATTTAAAGCTTGTGTTTCCTTATTTATTTTCATTTTGGATGATCTGTCCATTGGTGAAAGTGGGGTGTTAAAGTCCCCTACTATGATTGTGTTACTGTCGATTTCTCCTTTTATGGCTGTTAGTATTTGCCTTATGTATTGAGGTGCTCCTATGTTGGGTGCATAAATATTTACAATTGTTATATCTTCTTCTTGGATCGATCCCTTGATCATTATGTAGTGTCCTTCTTTGTCTCTTCTAGTAGTCTTTATTTTAAAGTCTATTTTGTCTGATATGAGAACTGCTACTCCAGCTTTCTTTTGGTTTCCATTTGCATGGAATATCTTTTTCCATCCCCTTACTTTCAGTCTGTATGTGTCTCTAGGTCTGAAGTGGGTCTCTTGTAGACAGCATATATATGGGTCTTGTTTTTGTATCCATTCAGCCAATCTGTGTCTTTTGGTGGGAGCATTTAGTCCATTTACATTTAAGGTAATTATTGTTATGTATGTTCCTATTCCCATTTTCTTAATTGTTTTGGGTTCGTTATTGTAGGTCTTTTCCTTCTGTTGTGTTTCTTGCCTAGAGAAGTTCCTTTAGCATTTGTTGTAAAGCTGGTTTGGTGGTGCTGAACGCTTTCAGCTTTTGCTTGTCTGTAAACGTTTTAATTTCTCCATCAAATCTGAATGAGATCCTTGCTGGGTAGAGTCATCTTGGTTGCAGGTTTTTCTCCTTCATCACTTTAAGTATGTCCTGCCACTCCCTTCTGGCTTGTAGAGTTTCTGCTGAGAGATCAGCTGTTATCCTGATGGGGATTCCCTTGTGTGTTATTTGTTGTTTTTGCCTTGCTGCTTTTAATATGATTTCTTGGTGTTTAATTTTTGACAGTTTGATTAATATGTGTCTTGGCGTATTTCTCCTTGGATTTATTCTGTATGGGACTCTCTGTGCCTCCTGGACTTGATTAACTATTTCCTTTCCCATATTAGGGAAGTTTTCAACTATAATCTCTTCAAATATTTTCTCAGTCCCTTTCTTTTTCTCTTCTTCTTCTGGAACCCCTATAATTCGAATGTTGGTGCATTTAATGTTGTCCCAGAGGTCTCTGAGACTGTCCTCTGTTCTTTTCATTCTTTTTTCTTTATTTTGCTGTGCAGCAGTTATTTCCACTATTTTATCTTCCACCTCACTTATCCGTTCTTCTGCCTCAGTTATTCTGCTATTGATCCCATCTAGAGTACTTTTTATTTCTTTTATTGTGTTTTTAATCGATGCTTGATTCATCTTTAGTTCTTCTAGGTCCTTGTTAACTGTTTCTTGCATTTTGTCTATTCTATTTCCAAGATTTTGGATCTGGGAAATAGAATCTTGGATCATCTTTACCATCATTATTCTGAATTCTTTTTCAGGTAGACTGCCTATTACCTCTTCATTTGTTAGGTCGTGTGGGTTTTTATCTTGCTCCTTCTCCTGCTGTGTGTTTTTCTGTCTTCTCAGTTTGCTTATGTTACTGTGTTTGGGGTCTCCTTTTTTCAGGATGCAGGTTCGTAGTTTCCGTTGTTTTTGTTGTCTGTCCCCAGTGGCTAAGGTTGGTTTAGTGGGTTGTGTAGGCTTCCTGGTGGAGGGGACTAGTGCCTGTGTTCTGGTGGGTGAGGCTGGATCTTGTCTTTCTGGTGGGCAGGTCCACGTCTGGTGGTGTGTTTTGGGGTGTCTGCGGACTTTTTATGATTTTAGGCAGCCTCTCTGCTAATGGGTGGTGTTGTGTTCCTGTCTTGCTAGTTGTTTGGCATAGGGTGTCCAGCACTGTAGCTTGCTGGTCGTTGAGTGAAGCTGGGTGCTGGTGTTGAGATGGAGATCTCTGGAAGATTTTCGCCGTTTGATATTATGTGGAGCTGGGAGGTCTCTTGTGGACCAGTGTCCTGAAGTTGGCTCTCCCACCTCAGAGGCACAGCACTGACTCCTGGCTCCTCAATTTGGGATGATTTGTTGTCCATTCATGTATTCCACAGATGCAGGGTACATCAAGTTGATTGTGGAGCTTTAATCTGCTGCTTCTGAGGCTGCTGGGAGAGGTTTCCCTTTCTCTTTGTTCTCACAGCTCCTGGGTCTCAGCTTTGGATTTGGCCCCGCCTCTGCATGTAGGTCGCCGGAGGGCGTCTGTTCTTCTCTTAGACAGGACAGGGTTAAAGGAGCAGCCTCTTCGGGGACTCTGGCTCACTCAGGCCGGGCGGGAGGGAGGGGCACGGAGTGCGGGGCGAGCCTGCAGCGGCAGAGGTCGGCGTGATGTTGCACCAGCCCGAGGCGCACCATGCGTTCTCCCAGAGAAGCCGCCCCTGGATCCCGGGACCCCGGCAGTGGCGGGCTGCACAGGCTCCAGGAAGGGCGGTGTGGACAGTGACCCACGCTCGCACACAGGCATCTTGCCGGTAGCAGCAGCAGCCCCAGCGTCCCACGCCCGTCACCGGGCTCCGCGCCTTCAGTCACGTCTCGCGCCCGTCTATGGAGCCCCTTTAAGCAGCGCTCTTAATCCCCTCTCCTTGAGCACCAGGAAACCAAGAGGGAAGAAAAAGTCTCTTTCCTCTTCGGCAGCTCCAGAGTTTTCCCGGACTCACTGCCAGCTAGCTGTGGCTCATTAGCCCCCTTCCGGCTGAGTTCGCGCCGCCAGCCCCAGTCCTCTCCCTGCACTCTGACCGAAGCCCGAGCCTCAGCTTCCAGCGACGCCGGGGCGAGCGGACAAGCCTCTCGGGCTGGTGAGTGCCGCTCGGCACCGATCCTCTGTGCGGGAATCTCTCCGCTTTGCCCTACCAAGGAATGTGGTGAGTTTCTTGCCTTTGGGGAGGTCCGGGGTCTTCTGCCAGCATCCAGCAGGGGTTCTGTAGAAGTTGCTCCACGTGCAGCTGTATTTCTGGTGTATCCGTGGGGAGGACGGTGACCTCCGCTTCTTACTATTCCGCCATCTTACCCGGAAGTCTCTCGACATGGAGCATTTTGATGGCAAGGGCGTTGTGCATTGTGATGAGAAAGGCAGGGAGCATTCTGATAACAGGGTCATGGAGCAAATTGATGAAAAGTGTCATGGAACATTTTGATGACAGGTTTTATGGAACATTGTGATGTCAGGGGTCATCGAACATTGTGAAGATAAGTGCATGTAGCATTGTGATGACAGGAGTCATGGAACATTGTGATGACGGGTGAGGGAGTATTGTGACAAATAGTGATGTAGCATTGTGATATCAGTGGTGAGAGAGCATTTTGATGAGAAGTGCATGGAGCATTGTGATTACAAGGTTTATGGAGCATGGCAATGACAAGTATGTGGACCGTTGTGATGAAATGCGCATGGCACATTTTGAAGACAATGGTCATGGAGCATTGTTCTCACAAAGAAATGGAGCATTGTGATGAAAAGGGTCACAGAGAATTGTGATGAAATGTTCATGGAGCATTGTGGTTACAAAGGTCACAGAGCCTTGTGATGACACGGGCATGGACCATTGTGATGACAAACGTTATGAAGCATTGTGATGACTGGAGTCACGGAGCATTGTGATGACAGGGGTCATGGAGCATTGTGATGACATGTGTCATGGAGCATTGTGCTGACAAGTGCATGGGGCATTGTGATGTCAAGGGTCATGGAGCATTGTGCTGAGAAAGGCATAGAGCATTGTGATGACAAGGGTCAAAGAGCATTGTGATGAAAAGTTCATGGAGCATTGTGGTTAAAAAGGTCACAGAGACTGTTGATGACGAGGGCATGGACCATTGTGGTGACAAAGGTCATGAAGCATTGTGATGACTGGAGTCACGGAGAATTGTGAAGACAGGTGTCATGGAGCATTGTGATAAAAAGTGCATGGAGCATTGTGATGACAAGGGCATGGAGCATTGATCTAATAAGTTTCATGGATTATTGTGATGACAGTTGGAATGGTGCATTGTGATGAAAAGGGCATGGAGCATTGTGATGACCAGGTCATGCAATATTGTGAAGACAGGTGTCAGGGAGCATTGTGATGACATATGTAATGGCCCATTGTGATGACAATGGCATGGAGCATTGTGATGCCAATAGTCATGGAGGATTCTGATGACAAAGGTAATGGAGCATTGTGGTGGCAATGGCTTGGACCATTGTGATGACAAGGGTCAGGGAGCATTGTGCTGACAAGTGCATGGAGAATTGTGATGACAAGGGTCATGCAGAATTCTGATGACAAGCTTGTGGAGTATTTTGATGACAATGGCATGGAACACTGTGATGAAAACTGCATGGGGTATTGTGATGAAAAAGCATGGAGCCTTTTCGTGACAGGTTTCAAGGAGCATTCTGACGACAAGTGTCAGGGAGCATTGTGATGACAAGTGTATTGAGAATTGTGATGAGAAAGGTCATGGAGCATTGTGATGAAAAGGGCATGGAGTATTGTGATGACAGGCATCATGGAGCATTGTGATGACAAGTGTTATGGATCATTGTGATCACAAGAGTTTGGAGCATTGTGATGACAGAGGTAATGGATCATTTTGATTTCTAGGAGCATGGAGCATTGTGATGACAAGGGCATGAAGCAATGTGATCCCAAGGTTCATGGAGGATTGTGATGACAATAGAAATGGAGTATTGTGATGACAAGCCCATCGAGCATTGTAATGACAAGGTCATGTAGCATTTTGCTGACAAAGGCATGGAGCATTGTAATGACATGTGTCATGGAGCACTGTGATGACAAGCGTCATGGAGCATTGTGAATACAGGGGTCATGGAGCATTGGGATGACAACTGCATGGATAATTGTGATGACAAGTGTCATGGAGAACTGGGCTGAAAATTTTCTTGGAGTGTTGTGATGACAGGGGTCATGGAGCATTGTGATGACTAGGGAATGGAGCATTGTGATGACAAGAGTCCCGGATCATTGTGTTGTCAGGTGTCATGGAGTGTTTTGATGACAGTGGTCATGGAGCATTTAGATGATATTGGCCATGGAGCATTGTGATGTATACGTCGTGGAGCATTGGGCTGAAAATATTCATGGATTATTGTGATGACAGGGGTCATGGAGCATTGTGATGACAAGGTAATGGAGCATGGTGATGACAAGGTCCTGGAGCATTTTGATGAGAAGACCATGGATACTTAAGATGACAATTCTCCTGGAGCATTCTGATGAAAAGGGGCATGGAGCATTGTGATTACAGGGGTCTTGGAGCATTGTGATGACTAGGACATGGAACATTGTGATACATGGGTCATGGGTCATGGAGCTTTGTGATGACAAGTCATGGAGCATTGTGATGACAAGGGCATGGCGCATTGTGATGACAGGGGCATGGAGCATTGGTCTGACAAGATTCATAGATTATTGTTATGACATTGGACATGGTGCATTGTGATGACAAGGGCATGGATCATTTTGAAGAGAAGGTCATGGAGTATTTTGAAAACAGGTGTCAGGGAGCATTGTGGTGACATATGTCATTGTCCATTGCGATGACAATGGCTGGGAGTATTGTGATGCCAAAAGTAATGGAGGATTGTGATGACAAATATAATGGAGCATTGTGATGAGTAGGGCTTGGAGCATTATGATGACAATGGCCATTGAGAATTTTCATGACAAGGTCGTGAAGCATTGCGATGACAAGGTCCTGGAGCATTGTGATGAGAAAATCATGGAGCCTTGTGATGACAAGTCTCCTGGAGCATACTGATGGAAATGAGCATGGAGCATTGTGATTAGAGGGGTCTTCGCCCATTGTGATGACAAGGGCATGGAGCATTGTGAGTAGAAGGCCAAGGAGCATTCTGATGGCATGTGTCATTGATCTTTGTGAGGACAAGGGCATGGATCACTGTGATTACAGGGGTCTTGGAGCATTGTGATGAAAAGGGCATGGATCATTGTGAAGAAAAATGCATGGAGCCTTGTCATGACAGGATTCAAGGAACATGCAGACAACAACTGTCTGGGAACATTTTGATGACAAGTGTACTGAGCATTGTGATGACAAAGGTCATGGAGCATTTTGATGAGAAGACCATGGATAACTGTGATGACGAGTGTCATGGGGCATTGTGATGACAAGTGATATGGAATATTGTGATCACAAGGGTTTGGAGCATTGTTATGACAGAGGTCATGGAGCATTTTGATTTCATTGTGATGACAATAGCATGAAGCATTATGATGATGGGCATGGTGCATTGTGATGACAGGGTTCATGGATCATTGAGATGAAAAGTGGCATAGAGCATTGTGATTAGAGTGTTCTTGGACCATTGTGATGAGAAGGGTCCTGGAGCTTTGTGATGACAAGGCCATGCATCATCGTGATAGCAGGGGTCATGGAGCATTTTTATGACTGGAGTAATGGAGCACTGTGATGGCAAGGGAATGGAACATTGTGATGACAAGTCATGGAACATTTTGATGACAAGAGTGTGGTGCATTTTGATAAGAAGGGCAGGTAGCATTTTGATGACAGTGTCATGGAACAATTTGATGAAAAGGGTCATGGAACATTTTGATAACAGGTGTTATGGAACATTGTGATGTCAGGGGTCTTGGAGCATTTTGATGAAAAGGATCATGGAGCAGTTTGATGACAGGTGTTATGGAACATTTTGATGTCAGGTGTCATCGAACATTGTGATGATAAGTGCATGTAGCATTGTGATGACAGATGCCATGAAACATTGTGATGACAGTGGTGAGGGAGTATTGAGACAAATAGTGATGTAGCATTGTGATATCAGTGGTGAGAGAGCATTTTGATGAGAAGTGCATGGATGATTGTGATGACAAGTTTTATGGAGTATTGTGATGACAAATTTGTGGAGCATTGTGATGACAAGCGCATGGTGCATTGTGATGACATGTGTCATGGAGCATTGTGCTGAGAAAGGCATAGAGCATTTTGATGACAAGGGTCAAGGAGCATTGTGATGAAAATTTCATGGAGCATTGTGGTTAAAAAGGTCACAGAGACTGTTGATGACGAGGACATGGACAATTGTGATGACAAAGTTCATGAAGCATTGTGATGACTGGAGTCATGGAGAATTGTGATTACAGGGGTCATGGAGCATTGTGATAACAAGGGCATGGAGCATTGTGATGACAAGGGGATGGAACAGTGGTCTATTTAGTTTCATGGATTATTGTGATGACAGTTGGAATGGGGCATTGTGATGACAAGGGCATGGAGAATTGTGATGCCAATTGTAATGTAGGATTCTGCTGTCAAAGATAACTGAGCATTGTGATGACAATGGCTTGGAGCATTGTGCTGACAAGGGTCAGGGAGCATTGTGCTGACAAGTGCATGGAGGTTTGTGATGACAAGGGTCATGGAACATTCTGATGACAAGCTTGTGGAGTATTTTGATGACAATGGCATGGAGCATTGTGATGAAAATGGCATGGGGCATTGTGATGAAAATGGCATGGAGCCTTTTCGTGACAGGGTACAATGAGCATTCTGACGACAAGTGTCAGGGAGCATTGTGATGACAAGTGTATTGAAAATTATGATGAGAAAGTCATGGAGCATTGTGATGAAAAGGGCATGGAGTATTTTGATGACAGGCATCATGGAGCGTTGTGATGACAAGTGTTATGGAACATTGTGATCACAAGGGTTTGGAGCATTGTGATGACAGAGGTCATGGATCATTTTGATTTCAAGGAGCATGGAGCATTGTGATGACAAGGGCATGAAGCAATGTGATCCCAAGGTTCATGGAGGATTGTGATGACAATAGAAATGGAGTATATTGATGACAAGCCCATAGAGCAGTGTAATGACAAGGTCATGTAGCATTTTGCTGACAAACGCATGGAACATTTTAATGACAGGTGTCATGGAGCACTGAGATGACAAGCGTTACGGATCATTGTGAATACAGGGGTCATGGAGCATTGGGATGACAAGTGCATGGATAATTTTGATGACAAGTGTCATGGAGCACTGCGCTGAAAATGTTCATGTAGTGTTGTGATGACAGGGGTCATGGAGCATAGTGATGAGTAGGGAATGGAGCACTGTGATGACAATAGTCCCGGATCATTGTGTCGTCTGGTGTCATGGAGTGTTTTGATGACAGTGGTCATGGAGCATTGAGATGATATTGACCATGGAGCATTGTGATGAATAGGTCGTGGAGCATTGGGCTGAAAATATTCATGGATTATTGTGATGACAGGGGTCATGGAGCATTGTGATGACAAGGTAATGGAGCATGGTGATGACAAGGTCCTGGAGCACTGTGATGAGAAGACCATGGATACTTATGATGACAATTCTCATGGAGCATTCTGATGAAAAGGGGCATGGAGCATGGTGATTACAGGGGTCTTGGAGCATTGTGATGACTAGGGCATGGAACACTGTGATACATGTGTCATGGAGCATTGTGATGACAAATCATGGAGCATTGTGATGACAAGGGCATGGAGCATTGTGAAGAGAAGGTCATGGAGTATTGTGAAGACAGGTGTCACGGAGGATTGTGATGACATATGTCATGGTCCATTGCGATGACAATGGCTGGGAGTATTGTGATGCCAAATGTAATGGAGGATTGTGATGACAAATATAATGGAGCATTGTGATGACTAGGGCTTGGAGCATTATGATGACAATGGCCACTGAGAATTTTCATGACAAGGTCGTGTAGCATTGTGATGACAAGGTCCTGGAGCACTGTGATGAGAAAACCATGGAGCTTTGTGATGACAAGTCTCCTGGAGCATACTGATGAAAATGGGCATGGAGCATTGTGATTAGAGGGGTCTTGGCACATTGTGATAACAAGGGCATGGAGAATTGTGAGGAGAAGGCCAAGGAGCATTCTGATGGCATGCGTCATTGAGCTTTGTGATGACAAGGGCATGGAGCATTTTGATTACAGGGGTCTTGGAGCATTGTGATGAAAAGGGCATGGATCATTGTGATGAAAAATGCATGCAGCCTTGTCATGACAGGATTCAAGGAGCATGTAGACAACAAGTGTCAGGGAACATTTTGATGACAAGTGTACTGATCATTGTGATGATAAAGGTCATGGAGCATTATGATGACAGGGATCATGGAGCATTATGATAACAAGGGCATGGAACATTGTGATGACAAGGGCATGGAGCATTGGTCTAATAAGTTTCATGGATTATTGCGATGACAGTTGGAATGGTGCATTGTGATGACAAGGGCATGGAGCATTGTGATGACCAGGTCATGCAGTATTGTGAAGACAGGTGTCAGGGAGCATTGTGATGACATATGTAATGGCCCACTGTGATGACAATGGCATGGAGCATTGTGATGCCAAGTGTCATGGAGAATTCTGATGACAAATGTAATGGAGCATTGTGATGACAATGGCTTGGAGCACTGTGATGACAAGGGTCTGGGAGCATTGTGCTGACAAGTGCATGGAGAATTGTGATGACAAGGGTCATGGAGCATTCTGATGACAAGTTTCTGGAGTATTTTGATGACAATGGCATGGAACATTGTGATGAAAAAGGCATGGGGCGTTGTGATTAAAATGTCATGGAGCCTTTTCGTGACAGGGTTCAAGGAGCATTCTGAAGACAAGTGTCAGGGAGCATTGTGATGACAAGTGTATTGAGAATTGTGATGAGAAAGGTCATGGAGCATTTTGATGAAAAGGGCATGGAGTATTGTGATGACAGGCATCATGGAGCGTTGTGATGACAAGTGTTATGGATCATTGTGATCACAAGAGTTTGGAGCATTGTGATGACAGAGGTCATGGATCATTTTGATTTCAAGGAGCATGGAGCATTGTGATGACAAGGGCATGAAGCAATGTGATCCCAAGTTTCATGGAGGATTGTGATGACAATGGAAATGGAGTATTGTGATGACAAGCGCAGAGAGCATTGTAACGACAAGGTCATGTAGCATTTTGCTGACAAAGGCATGGAGCATTGTAATGACATGTGTCATGGAGAACTGTGATGAGTAGCGTCACAGATCATTGTGAATACAGGGGTCATGGAGCATTGGGATGACAAGTGCATGGATCAATGTGATGACAAATGTCATGGAGCACAGGGTTGAAAATTTTCATGGAGTGTTGTGATGACAGGGGTCATGGAGCATAGTGATGAGTAGGGAATGGAGCACTGTGATGACAAGAGTCCCGGATCACTGTGTCGTCATGTGTCATGGAGTGTTGTGATGACAGTGGTCATGGAGCATTGAGATGATATTGGCCATGGAGCACTGTGATGAATAGGTCGTGGAGCATTGGGCTGAAAATATTCATGGATTATTGTGATGACAGGGGTCATGGAGCATTGTGATGACAAGGGAATGGAGCATTGTGATGACAAGGTCCTGCAGCATTGTGATGAGAAGACCATGGATTCTTATGATGACAATTCTCATGGAGCATTCTGATGAAACTGGGCATTGAGCATTGTGATTACAGGGGTCTTGGAGTATTGTGATGACAAGTCACGTAGCATTGTGATGACAAGGGCATGGAGCATTGTGATGACAGGGGCATGGAGCATTGGTCTGAAAAGATTCATAGATTATTGTTATGACAGTGGACATGGTGCATTGTGATGACAAGGGCATGGATCATTGTGAAGAGAAGGTCATGGAGTACTGTGAAGACAGGTGTCAGGGAGCATTGTGGTGACATATGTCATGGTCCATTGCGATGACAATGGCTGGGAGTATTGTGATGCCAAATGAAATGGAGGATTGTGATGACAAATATAATGGAGCATTGTGATGACTAGGGCTTGGAGCATTATGATGACAATGGTCATTGAGAATTTTCATGACAAGGTCGTGAAGCATTGTGATGACAAGGTCCTGGAGCATTGTGATGAGAAAACCATGGAGCCTTGTGATGACAAGTCTCCTGGAGCATACTGATGAAAATGGGCATGGAGCATTGTGATTAGAAGGGTCTTGGCACATTGTGATGACAAGGGCATGGAGCATTGTGAGGAGAAGGCCAAGGAGCATTCTGATTACATGGGTCATTGAGCTTTGTAATGACAAGGGCATGGAGCACTGCGATTACAGGGGTCTTGGAGCACTGTGATGAAAAAGGCATGGATCATTGTGATGAGAAATGCATGGAGCCTTGTCATGACAGGATTCAAGGAGCATACAGACAACAAGTGTCAGGGAATATTTTGATGACAAGTGTATTGAGCATTGTGATGACAAAGGTCATGGAGCATTTTGATGAGAAGACCATGGATAACTGTGATGACGAGCGTCATGGGGCATTGTGATGACAAGTGATATGGAATATTGTGATCACAAGGGTTAGGAGCATTGTTATGACAGAGGTCATGGAGCATTTTGATTTCATTGTGATGACAATAGCATGAAGAATTATGATGATGGGCATGGTGCATTGTGATGAGAGGGTTCGTGGATCATTGAGATGAAAAGGGGCATAGAGCATTGTGATTAGAGGGTTCTTGGAGCATTGTGATGAGAAGGGTCAAGGAGCTTTGTGATGACAAGGCCATGGAACATCGTGATAGCAGGGGTCATGGAGCATTGTTATGACTGGGATAATGGAGCATTGTGATGGCAAGGGCATGGAGCATTGTGATGACAAGTCATGGAGCATTTTGATGACAAGGGTGAGTTGCATTTTGATGAGAATGGAAGGGAGCATTTTGATGAGAGGGTCATGGAACAATTTGATGAAAAATATCATGGAACATTTTGATGACAGGTGTTATGAAACATTGTGATGTCAGGGGTCATGGAGCATTTTGATGAAAAGGATCATGGAGCAGTTTGATGACAGGTGTTATGGAACATTTTGATGTCAGGAGTCATTGAACATTGTGATGATAAGTGCATGTAGCATTGTGATGACAGGTGCCATGAAACATTGTGATGACAGAGGTGAGGGAGTACTGTGACAAATAGTGATGTAGCATTGTGATATCAGTGGTGAGAGAGCATTTTGATGAGAAGTGCATGGAGCATTGTGATGACAATTTTTATGGAGCATTGTGAAGACAATTTGGTGGAGCATTGTGATGACAAGCGCATGGTGCATTGTGATGACGTGTCATGGAGCATTGTGCTGAGAAAGGCATAAAGCATTTTGATGACAAGGGTCAAAGAGCATTGTGATGAAAATTTCATGGAGCATTGTGGTTAAAAAGGTCACAGAGACTGTTGATGACGAGGATATGGACAATTGTGATGACAACGTTCATGAAGCATTGTGATGAATGGAGTCACGGAGCATTGTGATGACAGGTGTCATGGAGCATTGTGATAACAAGGGCATGGAGCATTGTGATGACAAGGGGATGGAACAGTAGTCTATTTACTTTCATGGATTATTGTGATGAGAGTTGGAATGGTGCATTGTGATGACAATGGCATGGAGCATTGTGATGCCTAGTGTCATGTAGGATTCTGATGACAAATGTAATGGAGCATTGTGATGACAATGGCTTGGAGCATTGTGATGACAAGGGTCAGGGAGCATTGTGCTGACAAGTGCATGGGAAATTGTGATGACAAGGGTCACGGAACATTCTGATGACAAGCTTATGGAGTATTTTGATGACAATGGCATGGGGCATTGTGCCAAAAACGGCATGGGTCATTGTGATGAAAAACGCATGGAGCCTTTTCGTGATAGGGTTCAAGGAGCATTCTGACGACAAGTGTCAGGGAGCATTCTGATGACAAGTGTATTGAGAATTGTGATGACAAAGGTCATGGAACATTGCGATGAAAAGGGCATGGAATATTGTGCTGACAGGCATCATGGAGCGTTGTGATGACAAGTGTTATGGAACATTGTGATCACAAGGGATTTGAGCATTTTGATGACAGAGGTCATGGATCATTTTGATTTCAAGGAGCATGGAGCATTGTGAGGACAAGGGCATGAAGCAATGTGATCCCAATGTTCATGGAGGATTGTGATGACAATGGTAATGGAGTATTTTGATGACAAGCGCATAGAGCATTGTAATGACAAGGCCATGTAGCATTTTGCTGACAAAGGCATGGAGCATTGTGATGACAGTGGTCATGGAGCACTGTGATGACAAGCGTCACGGATCATTGTGAATACAGGTGTCATGGAGCATTGGGATGACAAGGGCATGGATCATTGTGATGGCAAGGTCCATGGAGCATTGGGCTGAAAATGTTCATGGAGTATTCTGATGACAGGGGTCATGGAGCATTGTGATGACTAGGGAATGGAGAATTGTGATGACAAGAGTCCTGGATCATTGTATTGTCAGGTGTCATGGAGTGTTGTGTTGACAGTGGTCATGGATAACTGTGATGATATTGGCCATGGTGCATTGTGATTATAGGGTCATGGAGCATTTGGCTGAAAATATTCATGGAGTAATTTTATGACAAGGGAATGTAGCATGGTGATGACAAAGTCCTGGAGCATTGTGATGAGAAGACCATGGAGACTTTTGATGAGAAGTCTCATGGAGCATTCTTTTGAAAAGTGGCATGGAGCATTGTGATTACAGGGGTCTTGGAGCATTGTAATGACAAGGGCATAGATCATGGTGATGAGAAGGCCGTGGAGCATTCTGATGACATGTGTCATGGAGCTTTGTGATGACAAGGTCCTGGAGCATTGTGATTACAGGGATCTTGGAGCATTGAGATGAAAAGGGCATGGATCATTTTGATGAAAAAGGCATAGAGCCTTGTCATGACAGTGTTCAAGGAGCATACTGACGACAAGTGTCAGGGAGCATTGTGATGACAAGTGTATTGAGCATTGTGATGACAAAGATCATGGAGCATTGTGATGAGAAGACCATGGATAATTGTGATGATGAGCGTCTTGGGGTGTTGTGATGATAAGTGTTATGGACCATTGTGATCACAAGGTTTCGGAGTATTATGATGACAGAGGTCATGGAGCATTTTGATTTCATTGTGATGTCAATAGCCTGAATCATTATGATGATGGGCATGGTGCATTGTGATGACAGTTTTCATGGAGCACTGAGATGAAAAGGGGCATGGAGAATTGTGATTACAGTGGTCTTGGAGCATTGTGATGAAAAGGGCATGGAGCATTGTGATGGGAAGGCCATTGAACATTCTGATGACATGCGTCAGGGAGCTTTGTGATGACAACGGCATGGAGCATTGTGATTACAGGGGTCTAGAGCATTGTGATGAGAAATGTCATGGAGCCTTGTGATGACAAGGCCATGTAACATCGTGATGGCAGGGGTCATAGAGCATTGTTATCACAGGGGTAATGGAGCATTGTGATGGTAAGGACATGGAGCATTGTGATGAGAAGGCCATGGAGCATTCTGATGACATGTGTCATGGAGCTTTGTGAAGACAAGGGCATGGAGCAATGTGATGAGAGCGTTCATGGAGCATTGTGATGACAATGACATGGAGCATTGTGATGCCAAGGGTCATGGATCTTTGTGATGACAAAGGTCAAGGAGCATTTTGATGTCAAGGGCGTTGTGCATTGTGATGAGAAGGGCAGGGAGCATTCTGATGACTGGGTCATGGAGCAATTTGATGAAAAGTGTCATTGAACATTTTGATGACAGGTGTTATAGAACATTGTGATATCAGGGGTCATCGAACATTGTGATGATATGTGTATGTAGCATTGTGATGACAGGAGTCATGGAACATTGTGATGACAGGGGTGAGGGAGTATTGTGACAAATAGTGATGTAGCATGTGATATCAGTGGTGAGAGAGCATTTTGGTGAGAAGTGCATGGAGCATTGTGATGACAAAATTTAAGGAGCATTGTGATGACAAGATTGTGGAGCACTCTGATGACAAGTGCATGGTGCATTGTGATGACATGTGTCATGGAGCATTGTGCTGACAAGCGCATAGAACACTGTGATGACAAGGGTCAAAGAGCATTGTGATGAAAAGTTCATGGAGCATTGTGGTTAAAAAGGTCACAGAGACTGTTGATGACGAGGGCGTGGACCAATGTGATGACAAACGTCATGAAGCATTGTGATGACTGGAGTCACGGAGCATTGTGATGACAGGGGTCATGGAGCATTGTGATAACAAGGGCATGGAGCATTGTGATGACAAGGGCATGGAACATTGGTCTAATATGTTTCATGGATTATTGCGATGACAGTTGGAATGGCGCATTGTGATGACAAGGGCATGGAGCTTTGTGATGACCAGGTCATGCAGTATTGTGAAGACAGGTGTCAGGGAGCATTGTGATGACATATGTAATGGCCCACTGTGATGACAATGCCATGGAGCATTGTGATGCCAAGTGTCATGAAGCATTCTGATGACAAATGTAATGGAGCATTGTGATGACAAGGGTCATGGAGCATTCTGATGACAAGCTTGTGGAGTATTTTGATGACAATGGCATGGAGAATTGTGATGAAAACGGCATGGGGCATTGTTATGAAAGAGGCATGGAGCCTTTCGTGAGAGGGTTCAAGGAGCATTTTGATGACAAATGTCAGGGAGCATTGTGATGACAAGTGTATTGAGAATTGTGATGACAAAGGTCATGGAGCATTGTGATGAAAAGGGCATGGAGTATTGTGATGACAGGCATCATGGAGCGTTGTGATGACAAGTGTTATGGAACATTGTGATCACAAGGGTTTGGAGCATTGTGATGACAGAGGTCATGGATCATTTAGATTTCAAGGAGCATGGAGCATTGTGATGACATTGGCATGAAGCAATGTGATCCCAAGGTTCATGGAGCATTGTGATGACAATGGAAATGGAGTATGGTGATGACAAGCTCATAGAGCATTGTAATGAAAAGGTCATGTAGCATTTTCCTGACAAAGGCATGGAGCATTGTGATGACATGTGTAATGGAGCACTGTGATGAAAAGCGTCACAGATCTTTGTGAATACAGGGGTCATGGAGCATTGCTATGACAAGGGCATGGATCATTGTGATGACAAGTGACATGGAGCACTGGGCTGAAAATGTTCATGGATTGTTTTGATGACAGGGGTCATGGAGCATTGTGATGACTCGGGAATGGAGCATTGTGATGACAAGAGTCCCGGATCATTGTGTTGTCAGGTGTCATGGAGTGTTGTATTGACAGTTGTCATGGAGCATTGTGATGATATTGGCCATGGAGCATTGCGATGAATAGGTCGTGGAGCATTGGGCTGAAAATATTCATGGATTATTGTAATGACAGTGGTCAAGGAGCATTGTGATGACACGGGAAAGGAGCATGGTGATGACAAGGTCCTGGAGCATTGTGATGAGAAGACCATGGAGACTTGTGATGACAAGTCTCATGGAGAATTCTGATGAAAAGGGGCATGGGGCATTGTGATTACAGGGATCTTGAAACACTGTGAAGAAAAGTGCATAGATTATTGTGATGAAAAAGGCATGGAGCCTTGTCATGACAGGGTTCAAGGAGCATACTGACGACAAGTGTCAGGGAGCATTGTGATGACAAGTGTTTTAAGCACTGTGATGAGAAAGATCATGGAGCATTGTGATGAGAAGACCATGGATAATTGTGATGATGAGCGTCATGGGTGTTGTGATGATAAGTGTTATGGAACATTGTGTTCACAAGGGTTTGGAGCATTATGATGACAGAGGTCATGGAAAATATTGATTTCATTGTGATGACAATAGCCTGAAGCATTATGATGATGGGCATAGTGCATTGTGATGACAGAGTTCATGGAGCATTGAGATGAAAAGGGGCATGGAGCATTGTGTTTACAGGGGTCTTGGAGCATTGTGATGACAAGGGCATGGAGCATGGTGATGAGAAGTCCATGGAACATTCTGATGACATACGTCATGGAGCTTTGTGATGACAAGGGCATGGAGCATTGTGATTTCAGGGGTCTTCAGCATTGTGATGACAAGTGTGATGGAACCTTGAGATGACTAGGCCGTGGAACATTGTGATGGCAGGGGTCATGGTTCATTGTTATGACAGAGATAATGGAGCATTGTGATGAGATGGGCATGGAACTTTGGTCTGAAAAGTTTCATGGATTATTGTGATGAGAGTGGGCAGGGAATATTGTGATGACAAGGGTACAGAACACTATGATACATGGGTCATGCAGGATTTTAATGACAAGGGCATGGAGCATTGTGATGAGAAGGGCATCGAGCATTGTGATGACAAGTGTCATGGAGCTTTGTGATGACAAGGGCATTGAGCAATATTATGAGTGGGTTCATGGAGCATTGTGATGACAATGACATGGAGCATTGTGATTCCAAGGGTCATGGAGCATTGTGATGACAAGTCATGGAGCATTTTGATGACAAGGGCATGATGCATTGTGATGAGAAGGGCAGGGAGCATTTTGATGACCCGGTCATGCAGTAATTTGATGAAAAGTGTAATGGAACATTTTGATGCCATGTGTTATAGAACATTTTGATGTCAGGGGGCTTGGATCTTTAGGATGAAAAGGGTCATGGAGCATTTTGATGACAGGGGTCACGGAACATTGTGAAGATAAGGGGATGTAGCAGTGTGATGACAGGGTCATGGAACATTGTGATTACAAGGGTGAGGGAGTATTGTGATGACTAGTGATGGAACACTGTGATATCTCTGGTGAGAGAGCATTTTGAGGAGAAGTGCATGGAGCATTGTGATTACAAGGCTTATGGAGAATTGCAATGACACTATTGTGGACCGTTGTGATGAAATGCGCGTGGCACATTGTGAAGACAATGGTCATGGAGCATTGTTCTGACAAAGACAAGGAGCATTGTGATGACAATGGTCACAGAGAATTGTGATGAAATGTTCATTGAGCGTTTTGGTTACAAAGGTCAGAGAGCCTTGGGATGACGCGGGCATGGACTATTATGATGACAAACGTTATAAATCATTGAGACAACTTGAGTCACGGAGCATTGTGATGACAGGGTTCATGGAGCATTGTGATGACAATGGCATGGAGCATTGTGATGACAGGGGCATGGAGCATTGGTCTGAGAAGTCTCATAGATTATTGTGAGGACAGTGGGCATGGTGCATTGTGATGAAAAGGACATGGAGAATTGTGATGAGGAGGTCAGGGAGTATTGTGAAGACAGGTGTCAGGGAGCATTGTGATGACATATATCATGGTCCATTGCGGTGAAAATGGCATGGAGCACTGTGATGCCAAATGTAATGGAGATTTGTGATGACAAATATAAAGGAACATTGTGATGATTAGGGCTTGGAGCATTATGATGACAAGGGCCATTGAAAATTTTCATGGCAAGAACGAGAAGCATTGTGATGACAAGATCCTGGAGCATTGTGATAACAAATCCATGGAGCCTTGTGATGACAATTCTCATGGAGCATACTGATGAAAAGGGGCATGGAGCATTGTGATTACAGGGCTCTTGGAACATTGTGATGACAAGGGCATGGAGCATTGTGTGGAGAAGACCAAGGAGCATTCTGATGGCATGCATCATTGAGCTTTGTGATGACAAGGGCATGGAGCATTGTGATTACAAGGGTCTTGGATCATTGTGATAAAAAGGGCATGGATCATTGTGATGAAGAATGCATGGAGCCTTGTCATGACAGGATTCAAGAAGCATACAGACAACAAGTGTAAGGGAACATTGTGATGACAAAGGTCATGGAGCATTGTGATGAGAAGACCATGGATAATTGTGATGACGAGCGTCATGGGGCATTGTGATGACAAGTGTTATGGAATATTGTGATCACAAGGGTTTGGAGCATTGTTATGACAGAGGTTATGGAGCATTTTGATTTCATTGTGATGACAATAGCATGAAGCATTATGATAATGGGCATGGTGCATTGTGATGACAGGGTTCATGGATCATTGAGATGAAAAGGGCCATAGAGCATTGTGATTACAGGGTTCTTGTAGCATTGTGATGAGAAGGGTCATGGAGCTTTGTGATGACAAGGCCATGGAACATTGTTATGGCAGGGGTCATGGAGCATTGTTGTCACAGGGGAAATGTAGCATTGTGATGGCAACGGCATGCAGCATTGTGATTAGAAGGCCATGGAGCATTCTGAAGACATGTGTCATGGAGCTTTGTGAAGACAAGGGCATGGAGCAATGTGATGAGAGCGTTCATGGAGCATTGTGATGACAATGACATGGAGCATTGTGATGCCAAATGTCAAGGATCTTTGTGATGACAAAGGTCATTGAGCATTTTGAAGGCAAGTGCATTGTGCATTGTGATGAGAAGGGCAGGGAGCATTCTGATGACAGGGTCATGGAGCAATTTGATGAAAAGTGTCATGGAATATTTTGATGACAGGTGTTATGGAACATTGTGATGTCAGGGGTCATCGAACATTGTGATGATAAGTGCATGTAGCATTGTGATGACAGGAGTCATGGAACATTGTGATGACAGGGGTGAGGGAGTATTGTGACCAATAGTGATGTAGCATTGTGATATCAGTGGTGAGAGAGCATTTTGATGAGAAGTGAATGGAGCATTGTGATGACAAATTTTAAGGAGCATTGTGATGACAAGATTGTGGAGCACTGTGATGACAAGTGCATGGTGCATTGTGATGACATGTGTCATGGAGCATTGTGCTGACAAGCACAAAGAGCATTGTGATGACAAGGGTCAAAGAGCATTGTGATGAAAAGTTCATGGAGCATTGTGGTTAAATAGGTCACAGAGACTGTTGATGACGAGGGCATGGACCATTGTGATGACAAAGGTCATGAAGCATTGTGATGACTGGAATCACGGAGCACTGTGATGACAGGGGTCATGGAGCATTGTGATAACAAGGGCATGGAGCATTGTGATGACAAGGGCATGCAACATTGGTCTAATAAGTTTCATGGATTATTGCAATGACAGTTGGAATGGTGCATTGTGATGACAAGGGCATGGAGCATTGAGATGACCAGGTCATGCAGTATTGTGAAGACAGGAGATAGGGAGCATTGTGATGACATATGTAATGCCCCATTGTGATGACAATGGCATGGAGCATTGTGATGCCAAGTGTCATGAAGGATTCTGATGACAAAGGTTATGGAGCATTGTGATGACAATCGCTTGGAGCATTGTGATGACAAGGGTCAGGGAGCATTGTGCTGACAAGTGCATGGAGAATTTTCATGACAAGGGTCATGGAGCATTCTGAGGACAAGCTTGTGGAGTATTTTGATGACAATGGCATGGAGCATTGTGATGAAAACGGCATGGGGCTTTGTGATGAAAAATGCATGGAGCCTTTTCGTGACAGGTTTCAAGGAGCATTCTGATGACAAGTGTCAGGGAGCATTGTGATGACAAGTGTATTGAGAATTGGGATGAGAAAGGTCATGGAGCATTTTGATGAAAAGGGCATGGAGTATTGTGATGACAGGCATCATGGAGCGTTGTGAAGACAAGTGTTATGGAACACTGTGATCACAAGTGTTTGGAGCATTGTGATGACAGAGGTCATGGATCATTTTGATTTGTAGGAGCATGGAGCATTGTGATGAAAAGGGCATGAAGCAATGTGATCCCAAAGTTCATGGAGGATTGTGTTGACATTGGAAATGGAGTATTGTGATGACAAGCGCGTAGAGCATTGTAATGACTGGGTCATGTAGCATTTTTCTGACAAAGGCATGGAGCATTGTGATGACAGGTGTCATGGAGCTCTGTGATGAAAAGCGTCACGGAACATTGTGAATACAGGGGTCATGGAGCATTGGTATGACAAGGGCATGGATCATTGTGATGACAAGTGTCATGGAGCACTGGGCTGACAATGTTCATGGAGTGTTTTGATGACATGGGTCATGGAGCACTGTGATGACTAGGGAATGGAGCAATGTGATGACAAGAGTCCCGGATCATTGTGTTGTCAGTTGCCATGGAGTGTTGTGATGACAGTGGTCAAGGAGAATAGTGATGATATTCGCCATGGAGCATTGTGATGAGTAAGTAGTGGAGCACTGGGCTGAAAATATTCATGGATTATTGTGATGACTGCAGTCATGGAACATTGTGATGACAACGGAATGGAGCATGGTGATGACAAGGTCCTGGAGCATTGTGATGAGAAGAGCATGGAGACTTGTGATGACAATTGTTATGGAGCATTCTGATGAAAAGGGGCATGGAGCATTGTGATTACAGGTGTCTTGGAGCATTGTGATGACTAGGGCATGGAGCATTGTGATGAGAAGGCCATGGAGCATTCTGATGACATGCATCATTGAGTTTTGTGATGACAAGTGCAAGGAGCATTGTTATCACAGGGATCTTGGAGCATTGTGATGAAAAGGGCATGGATCATTGTGATGAAAAAAGCATGGAGCCTTGTCATAACAGGGTTCAAGGAGCATACTGACGACAAGTGTCAGGGAGCATTGTGATGACAAGTGTTTTGAGCATTGTGATTACAAAGATCATGGAGTATTGTGATGAGGAGACCATGGATAATTGTGATGATGAGCGTCATGGGGTGTTGTGATGATAAGTGTTATGGAACATTGTGATCACAAGGATTTGGAGCATTTTGATGGCAGAGATCATGGAGAATATTGATTTCATTGTGATGACAATAGCCTGAAGCATTATGATGATGGGCATGGTGCACTTTGATGACAGGGTTCATGGAGCATTGAGATGAAAAGGGACATGGAACATTGTGATTACAAGGCTCTTGGAGCATTGTGATGACAAGGGCATGGAGCATGGTGATGAGAAGGCGATGGAACATTCTGATGACATGCGTCATGGAGCATTGTGATGACAAGGGCATGGAGCATTGTGATTTCAGTGGTATTGAGCATTGTGATGACAAGTGTCATGGAACCTTGTGATGACTAGGCCGTGGAACATTGTGATGGCAGGGGTCCTGGTGCATTGTTATGACAGGTGTAATGTAGCATTTTGATGAGAAGGGCATGGAACATTGGTCTGAAATATTTCATGGATTATTGTGATGAGAGTGGGCATGAAGCATTGTGAGGATAAGGGCACAGAAAACTATGATACATGGGTCATGCAGGATTGTAATGACAAGTGCATGGAGCATTGTGATGAGAAGGGCATCGAGCATTATGATGACAAGTGTCATGGAGCCTTCTGATGACAAGGGCATTGAGTAATGTGATGAGAGGTTTCATGGAGCATTGTGATGACAATGACATGGAGCATTCTGATGCCAAGGGTCATGGAGCTTTGTGATGACAAGTCATGGAGCATTTTGATGACAAGGGCATGATGCATTGTGATGAGAAGGGCAGGGAGCATTTTGATGACCGGGTCATGCAGCAATTTGATGAAAAGTGTAATGGAATATTTTGATGGCAGGTGTTATAGAACATTGTGATGTCAGGGGTCTTGGAGCTTTGGGACGAAAAGGGTCATGGAGCATTTTGATGACAGGGGTTATGGAACACTGTGATGTCAGGTGTCATGGAGCATTTTGATGACAAGAGTTATGGAACATTGTGATCACAAGGGATTGGAGCATTGTGATGACAGAGGTCATGGATCATTTTGCTTTGAAGTAGCATGGAGCATTGTGATGACAAGGGCATGAAGCAATGTGATCCCAATGTTCATGGAGGAATGTGATGACAATGGTAATGGAGTATTTTGATGACAAGCACATAGAGCATTGTAATGACAAGGCCATGTAGCATTTTGCTGACAAAGGCATGGAGCATTGTGATGACAGGGGTCATGGAGCACTGTGATGATAAGCGTCACGGGGCATTGTGAAAACAGTGGTCATGTAGCATACGGATGACAAGGACATGGATCATTGTGATGACAAGGGTCATGGAACATTGGGCTGAAAATGTTCATGGAGTATTGTGATGACAGGTGTCATGGAGCATTGTGATGACTAGGGAATGGAACACTGTGATGACAAGAGTCCCAAATCATTGTGTTGTCAGGTGTCATGGAGTGTTGTGATGACAGTGGTCATGGAGCATTGTGATGATATTGGCCAATGAGCATTGTGATTAGAAGACATTGGGTAATTGTGATTTCGAGCATCATGGAGCACTGAAATGACAAGGGGCATGAAGCATTGTGATGACAGGTGTCACGGAGTATTGTGATGACAGGTGTCATGGAGCATTGTGATGACAAGGGCATGGAGCTTTGTGATGACATGTGCATGGAGCATTGTGATGACAAGTGCATGGAGCATTGCAATGTCAAGTGGATGGAGAATTGTGATGACAAGAGCATGTAATATTTTGATGAGAAGTGTCTTGTAGCCTTGTGATTAAAAGGACGTGGAGAATTGTGATGACAAGGGACATGGAGCTTTGTGATAACCAGGGCATGGTGCATTGTTATGACATGGGACATGGAGCATTATTATGAGAACGGCCATGGTGCATTCTGACGTAAGATATCACTTATGAAGGGAATGTAAACATGGCTACATATGAACTGATTTAGGGAAGAGAACAGAGTCTCAGACTTAGAAAACAATCTAATGCTTGCTTAAGGGGAAATAGAGGTGGGGAGATGCACAAAACATAAGATTGATATTAGCACAGGTACCATTCCATAATCCAAAAACAGAAGAAACAAGCCCTACTCCTTCCTCAGTGAACGGAACTCAACATCCCTATTCCCCGCAGAGAAATATATCTGACTAGTAAGAATTTTAAAACATATGTATTGATATGTCTCTGTAAGGGAACCAAGTGTGTCTAGAACGATATAAACATGGCCGTGAGAATCAGCTGAAACCCACTATAAAAATGAATTTCAAAACAAAACCTAAAAACAGTAAAATTCTTACACAATACCTTCAGGGGTTCTGATGAAACCTGGAATGACCCTATCTACAATGACAGCTGGATGTGGCATAAGGCTGGTCACTTGGGACTGAGAGGATTGGTGAGATTGGGTGAAAAAATGCAGACCCTTTAAAGCAATAATGCCTGCCACCCATTCCATGGTTCCCAACTCTCCAGGTAGAAGGGAATATCACTACAGTTATAACGTGTATGGGAACCTAGAGAATGGAAACCAGCTGATGGTGAAAGGTTTCTAAAATTCTACTACTTTTTTCTCTCCTTGTGATCCAGTTTGACAATCCAACTGCTTTACTATCAATCACCCAACTTGGAAAGTCAGCCCCTATAACCTCCTGGTTCGCACAGTTGGCAAATTGTGCAGAGGATATAAGGGAAGACAGAGAACCAATGAGAGAGTAGCTGTAGGCATTTGGACGGCCACATGTCTCTCTAAATTCCCGTCACAAAGAGGAATTAACCAAAGTCTCAGCCTGCCCCCCAGAACAAGTATAAGTCCAGAAGCAAAACGGTTGATTTGCAGTCATCTCACAAAATCGCGAGTTGAAAAATGGAGCTCAGGGCCACAGCAATTCACTAACCTGCAGAGTTTTAAAGGACTACTCTCTTCGAAAAATCTGTTGAGGGAAAGCCACGAGGCGGAAGGGAAAATGAGGCAGAATGGCATGAAACAGATTTCAAGAGGTACATTGGAATCGCCTTTAAACACAGGAAAAGCATTACAACTTTGAAAATTATGGAAATGGCCATAAAGGGCATATGGGTTTTCACGTGAATATATTCAGGAGAAAACGCATATGCCCTTTTTGGACAAGCAAGCAAACGGGCAATGCAAATCGGTACTACAAAGAAGTATCACTTCCCACCGGTCAAAAGGGACACCCAAAAAATGGGTAAAAACCAGACAGGCAAGACAGGCCCTGGAGAACAGGGAGCCTTGTTATGCTGATGGGTGGGATGTAAATTGCCAACTGCCTCTCTGGAGGAGTGCATCGTGTTCCCTAAAACAAATAAACAACAGAGCTACACAGCCAAGGGCACTTCCAGTCTAGGGAATATACCTTGGGAAAACTGAAAATCAATAAGACAAAGCCACCCCAAAATTTAGGGCTGCACTGCTTACAAAAACCTCAACTTGGGTACACATTAAATACCCCAGGAAAGACAAAAATGGTTCAAGAAATTGTGGTACTTACGTAAGATGGAATGTCCCTCAGCCATGAAATAAATGTCATAAGACAAGTAGCAGCAAAATGAGTGGATTTAGGTATGATGATTCTAAGTGAAATAAGTCACACAGAAAAAGAAACTTATCATAAGATATCACTTATGAAGAGCCTGTAAATATGGCTACACATCAACTGAGTTAAAAAAGAGAACAGAATCTCACATTTAGAAAACTCGCTTTTGCCTGCTTAAGGTGGAAGGAGAGGTGGGGTGATGCATAAAACCAGAGTGTGATATTAGTACAGGTACCTTTCCAAAAATCAAATATGGAATAGACAAGACCTACACCTTCCTCAGTTAAAGGGACTCAAAAGCCCATATTCCCCGCAGCGGAATATATCTTACTAGTAAGAATTTTAAAACCTATGTATTGATATGTCTCCATAAGGGAACCAAGTGTGTCTAGAATGACATAAACATGGCAGTGAGAATCAGCTCAAACCCACTATAAAAAGGACTTTCAAAAAAAAAAAAACAAAAAAACAGGGAAATTCCTTACAATTCCTTCAGAGTCTATGATGAAACCTGGAATGACCCTATCTACAATGACAGCAGGATGTGGCATATGGCTGGACACTTGGGAATCAGAGGATTGGTGAGATTGGGTGGGCAAATGCAGAACCTTCAAAGCAATAATGTGTGGCACCCATTCCATGGGTCCCAACTCTCCATGTTGAAGGGAATATTACTACAGCTATAACATGTACGGGAAACCAAGAGAATGGACCCACTGTGAACACGAAATGTTTCTAAATCTCAACTAATAGTCCCTCTCCTGGTGCTCCGGTTTGACTTTCCAATGGCTTTACTATCAATCTCCCAAATTGGAGAGACAGCCCCTTTAACCTCCTGGTTTGTACAGGTTGCCAATTTGGCAGAGGATGAAAGGGAAGAGGAAGAACCAATGGGAGAGTAGCTGTTAGGCATTTGGAGGGGCACATATCACACTAATTTCCCGGAAGGAAGAAGAATTAACCAAAGTCTCAGCCACCCGCCAAGAACCAGTATAGGTCCTGAACCAAAATTTTGGACTTGCATTCAGCTCACAAAAAACGAGTTGAAAAATGGAGCTCAGGGGCACAGCAATTCACAAATTGGCAGAGTAGTAAAGGACGACTATCTTGCAAAAATCTGTTGAGGGCAGGCAACGAGGCAGACTTGAAAGCGAGGCAGAATAGCCGGAAAGAGATTTCAAGAGGTACGTTGGAAGTGCCTTTAGAGGACAGGAAGAGGGGCACAACTTCGACAATGATACACTTGGCCAAATAGGGCGTATGAGTTTTCTCCTGAATATATTCAGGAGAAAACACATACACCCATTTTGGCCAAGCAAGCAAGCGGGCAATGCAAATCTGCACTACAAAGAAGTATCACGTCTCACGGGTCAAAAGGGGCATCTGCAAAATCTGTATAAACCAGAAAGGCAAGACAGGCACTGGAGAACAGGCAGCCTTGTTATGCTGATTGGCGGGATTAAGTTGCCAACTGACTCTCTGGAGGAGTGCATTGTGTTCCGTAAAACAAATAAACAACAGAGCTACAGAGCCAAGGGCACTTCCAGTCTAGGGAATAAACCATCGGAAAACTGGAAATCAATAAGACAGAGCCACCCCCAAATTTAGGGCTGCACTTCTTTCAAGAACCTCAATTTGGTTACACCTTAAATTTTCCAGGAAAGACAAAAATGGTTCACGAAATTGTGCTACTTATGTACAAGCAATATCCCTCAGCCATGTAATCAATGTCATAAGGCCAGTAGCAGCAAAATGAGTGGATTCAGGTACGATGATACTAAGTGAAATAAGTCACACAGACAAAGAAGCTTATCATAAGATATCACTTATGAAAATCCTGTAAACATGGCTACACATGAACTGAGTTAGGAAAGAGAACAGAGTCTCACATTTAGAAAACACTCTTATGCCTGCATAAGGGGGAAGGAGAGGTGGGGTGATTCATAAAACCAGAGTTTGATATAAGCACATGTAGCGTTCCAAAAACCTACTATGGAACACACAATACCTATACCTTCCTCAGTGAAAGGGACTCAACACACCATATTCCCCACAGAGGAATATATCTGACTAGTAAGAATCTTAATACCTATGTATTGATATGTCTCTGTAAGGGAATCAAGTGTGCCTAGACTGGCATAATCATGGCAGTGAGAATCAGCTCAAACCCACTAAAAAATGGAATTTCAAAAACAAATGAAAAAAACTGGGAAATTCTTTACAATTCCTTCAGAGTCTTTGATGAAACCTGGAATGACCCTATCTACAACGACAGATGGATGTGGCATAAGGCTGAGACACTTGAGACTGAGAGGATGAGTTAAATTGGATGAGCAAATGCAGACCATTTAAAGCAATAATGCGTGGCACACATTCCAAGGGTCCCAACTCTCCAGGTTGAAGGGAATATTACTACAGCTGTAACACGTAAGGGAAACCTAGAGAATGGACACACTGTGAATAGGAAAGGTCTCTAAAACTCAACGAATACTCCCTCTCCTGGTGCCCAGGTTTGACTTTCCAACTGCTTTACTATCAATCTCCCAACTTGGAGAGATAGCCGCTTTAACCTCCTGGTGTGCAAAGTTTGCCAATTTGGCAAAGGATGAAAGGGAAGAGGGAGAACCAATGAGAGAGTAGCTGTTAGGCATTTGGAGGGGCACATGTCACTCTAATTGCCCGGCGGGAAGAGGAATTAACCAAAGTCTCAGCCACCCGCCGGAAACCAGTATACGTCCTGAACCAAAATTTTCGACTTGCGGTGAGCTCACAAAAAACGAGTTGAAAAATGGAGCTAGGGGCCCAGCAATTCACAAACTGGCAGAGTAATAAATGACAACTATCGTCCAAAAATGTGTTGAGGGAAGGCAACGAGGCGGACTTGAAAGCGAGGCAGAATAACAGGAAACAGATTTCAAGATGTACATTGGAATCGCCTTTAAACACAGGAAGAGGGGCACAACTTCGAAAATGTTGCACTTGGCCAAAAAGGGTGTATGCGTTTTCTCCTGAATATATTCAATTCAAAACTCATATGCCCTTTTTGGCCAAGCAAGCAAGCAGGCAATGCAAATCTGCACTACAAAGAAGCATCACTTCCCACCAGTCAAAAGGGACATCTTCAAAATGTGAAAAAAGCAGAAAGGCAAGACAGGCCCTGGAGAACAGGGAGCCTTGTTATGCTGATTGGCGGGATGTAAATTGCCAACTGCCTCTCTGGAGGAGTGCATTGTGTTCCCTAAAACAACTAAACAACAGAGCTACAGAGCCAAGGGCACTCCCAGTCTTGGGAATATTCTTTGGGAAAACTGAAAATAAATAAGACACAGCCACCCCATATTTTAGGGCTGCACTGCTTACAAGAACCTCAAGTTGGGTACACCTTAAATATCCCAGGAAAGACAAAAATGGTTCAAGAAATTGTGGTATTTACGTATGATGGAATATCCCTCAGTCATGAAATCAATGTCATAAGGCCAGTAGCAACAAAATGACTGGATACAGGTACGATGATTCTAAGAGAAATAAGTCACACAGAAAAAGAAACTTATCATAAGATATCAAGTATGAAGGTCCTATAAACATGGCTACACATGAACTGAGTTAGGAAATAGAACAGAGACTCACATTTAGAAAACTCTCTGTTGCTGGCTTAAGAGGAAAGGTGAGGTGGGGTGATGCATAAAACCAGAGTTCGATATTCGTACAGGTAACGTTCCAAAAACCAAGTACGGAATAGACAAGACCTACAACTTCCTCAGTGAAAGGGACTCATCAAACCGTATTCCCCGCAGACGAGTATATCTGACTAGTAATAATCTTAAAACCTATGTATTGATATGTCTCCGTAAGGGAATCAAGTCTGTCTAGACTGGCATAAACATGGCAGTGATAATCACCTCAAACACACTATAAAAATGAATTCCCCAAAAAACAAAAACAGGGAAATTCTTTACAATTCCTTCAGGGTCTCTGATGAAACTTGGAATGACCCTATCTACAATGACAGCTGGATGTGGAATAAGGCTGGACACATGGGACTGAGAGGAATGGTGAGATTGGGTGAGCAAATGCAGACCCTTTAAAGCAATAATGCATGGCACCCATTCCATGGGTCCCATGTCTCTAGGTTGAAGGGAATATTACTACAACTATAACATGTATGGGAAACCTAGAGAATGGACACACTGTGAATATCAAAGGTCTCTAAAACTCAACGAATAGTCCCTCTCCTGGTGCTTCGGTTTGACTTTCCAACTGCTTTACTATCAATCTCCCTACTTGGAGAGACAGCCCTTTTAACCTCGTGGTTCGCACAGGTTGCCAATTTGGCAGAGGATGAAAAGGAAGAGGGAGAACCAATGAGAGAGTAGCTGTTAGGCATTTGGACGGGCACATGTCACTCTTATTTCCTAGGAGGAAGAAGAATTAAGCAAAGTCTCAGCCACCCACCTAGAACCAGTATAGGTCCTGAACCAAAATATTGGACTTGCGTTCAGCTCATAAAAAAATGAGTTAAATAATGTAGCTCAGGGGCACAGCAATTCACAAACAGGCAGAGTAATAAAGGACAACTATCATCGAAAAATCTGTTGAGGGAAGGCAACTAGGGAGACTTGAAAGAGAGGCAGAATAGCAGGAAACAGATTTCAAGAGATACGTAGGAATCGCCTGTAAAGCACATGAAGAGGGGCACAACTTCGACAATGATGCACTTGGCCAAAAAGGGCATATGCGTTTTGTCCTGAATATATTCCGGGGAAAACACATATACCCGTTATCGCCAAGCAAGCAAGCAGGCAATGCAAATCTGCACTAAAAAGAAGTGTCACTTCCCACGGGTCAAAAGGCACATCCACAAAATATGTAAAAGCCAGAAAGGCAAGACAGGCCCTGGAGAACAGGGAGCCTTGTTATGCTGATGGGCGGGATATAAATTGCCAACTGCCTCTCTGGAGGAGTGCATTGTGTTCCCTAAAACAAGTAAACAACAGAGCTACAGAGCCAAGGGCACTTCCAGTCTAGGGAATATACCTTGGGAAACCTGAAATTCAATAAGACAGAGCCACCCCAAAATTTAGGGCTGCACTGCTTACAAGAACCTCAACTTGGGTACACATTACGTATCCCAGGAAAGATAAAAATGGTTCAAAAAATTGTGGTACTTTCGTACGATGGAATATCCCTCAGCCATGAAATCAATATCATATGACCATTAGCAGCAAAATGAGTGGATTCAGGTACGATGATTCTAAATGAAATAAGTCACACAGAAAAAGAAACGTATCATAAGATATCACTTATGAAGATCCTGTAAACATGGCAACACATGAACTAAGTTAGGAAAGAGAACAGAGTCTCACATTTAGAAAACACTCTTATGCCTGCTTAAGGGGGAAGGAGAGGTGGGGTGATGCATAAAACCAGAGTTTGACATAAGCACTGGTACCGTTCCAAAAACCAACTATGGAATAGACAAGACCTACACCTTCCTCAGTGAAAGGGAGTCAAAACCCGGTATTTCCCGCAGAGGAATATATCTGACTAGTAAGACTCTTAAAACCTATGTATTGATATGTCTCCATAAGGGAATCAAGTGTGTCTAGACTGGCATAAACATGGCAGCGATAATCAGCTCAAAATCACTCTAAAAAGAATTTGAAAAACAACAAAAAAGGGAAATTCTTTACAATTCCTTCAAGGATTCTGATGAAATTTGGAATGACCATATCTACAATGAAAGCTGGATGTGGCATAAGGCTGGACACATGGGACTGACTGGATTAGTGAGATTGGGTGAGCAAATGCACACCATTTAAAGCAATAATGCATGGCACCCATTCCATGGGGCCAATGTATCCAGGTTGAAGAGAATATTACTACAGCTATAACATGTACAGGAAACCTAGAGAATGGACACACTTTGAATACGAAAGGTCTCTAAAACTCAACGAATACTCCCCCTCCTGGTGCTCCAGTTTGAATTTCCAACTGCTTTACTATCAATCTCCCAGCTCTGAGAGACAGCCTCTTTAACCTCCTGGTTTGCACAGGTTGCCAATTTGCCAGAAAATGAAAGGGAAGAGGGAGAACCAATGAGAGAACAGGTTTTAGGCATTTGGACGGGCACATGTCACTCTTATTTGCCGCCAGGAAGAAGAATTAACCAAAGTCTCAGCCACCCACCAAAAACCAGTATAGGTCCTGAACCAAAATTTTGGACTTGCGTTCAGCTCACAAAAAACGAGTTAAAACTGGAGCTCAGTATCAGAGCAATTCACAAACTGGCAGATTAATAAAGGAAAACTATCGTCCAAAAATCTGTTGAGGGAAGGCAACGAGGCGGACTTGAAAGCGAGGCAGAATAGCAGGAAACAGATTTCAAGAGGTACGTTGGAATCGCCTTTAAAGCATAGGAAGAGGGGCACAACTTCGATAATGATGCACTTGGCCAAAAAGGGCGTATGCGTTTTCTCCTGAATATATTCAGGAGAAAACGCATACGACCATTTTGGCCAAGCAAGCAAGCGGGTAATGCAAATCTGCCCTACAAAGAAGTATTATTTCCCACCAGTCAAAAGGGACATCCACAAAATGGGTAAAATTCAGAAAGGCAAGACAGGCCCTGGAGAACAGGGAGCCTTGTTATGCTGATGGGCGGGATGTAAATTGCCAATTGCCTCTCTGGAGGAGTGCATTGTGTTCCCTGATACAAGTAATCAACAGTGCTACAGAGCCAAGGGCACTTCCAGTCTAGGGATTATACCTTGAGAAAACTGAAAATCAATAAGACAGAGCCACCCCAAAATTTAGGGCTGCACTGCTTACAAGAACCTCAACTTGGGTACACCTTAAGTATCCCAGGAAATATCAAAATGTTTCAAAATATTTTGTTACTTACGTACACTGGAATATCCCTCAGACATGAAATCAATATCATAACACCAGTAGCAGCAAAATGAGTGGATTCAGGTACGATGATTCTAAGTGAAATAAGTCACACAGAAAAAGAAACTTATCATAAGATATCACTTATGAACATCCTGTAAACATGGCTACACATGAACTGAGTTAGGAAAGAGAACAGAGTCTCACATTTAGAAAACACTCTTATGCCTGCTTAAGGGGGAAGGAGAAGTGGGGTGATGCATAAAACGAGAGTTTGGTATAAGCACAGGTACCGTTCAAAAACCAACAATGGAATAGACACGACCTACACCTTCCTCAGTGAAAGGGAGTCAAAACCACATATTTCCCGCAGAGGAATATATCTGACTAGTAAGAATCTTAAAAACTATGTATTGATATGTCTCCATAAGGGAATCAAGTGTGTCTAGACTGGCATAAACATGGCAGGGACAATAAGCTCAAACCCACTATAAAAAGGAATTTGAAAAACAAAAAAAAGGGAAATTCTTTACAATTCCTTCAGGGTCTCTGATGAAACCTGGAATGACCCTATCTATAATGACAGCTGGATGTGGCATAAGGCTGAACACATGGGACTGAGAGGATTTGTGAGATTGGGTGAGCAAATGCAGACCCTTTAATGCAATAATGCATGGCAGCCATTCCTTGGGTCACAACTCTCCAGGTTGAAGGGAATATTACTACAGCTATAACATGTACAGGAAACCTAGAGAATGGACACACTGTGAATATGAAAGGTCTCTAAAACTCAAGGAATAATCCCTCTCCTTGTGCTCCAGTTTGATTTCCCAACTGCTTTACTATCAATCTCCCAACTTGCAGAGACAGCACCTTTAACCTCCTGGTGTACACATGTTGCCAATTTAGCAAAGGATGAAAGGCAAGAGGGAGAACCAATGAGAGAGTAGCTATTAGACATTTGGACGGGCACATGTCTTTCTTATTTCCCGGGAGGAAGAAAACTTAAGCAAAGTCTCAGCCACCCACCAAAAAGCAGTATAGGTCCTGAACCAAAATATTGGACTTGGGGTCAGCTCACAAAAAACGATTTGATAAATGGAGCTCAGGGGCACAGCAATTCACAAACTGGCAGTGTAATAAAGGACAACTATCGTCCAAAAATCTTGTGAAGGAAGACAACGAGGCGGACTTGAAAGCGAGGCAGAATAGCAGGAAAAAGATTTCAAGGGGTACTTTGGAATCACCTGTAAAACACAGGAAGAGGGGCACAACTACGACAATGATGCACTTGGCCAAAAATAGTGTATGTGTTTTCTCCTGAATATATTCAGGAGAAAACACATACGCCCTTTTTGGCCAAGCCAGCAAGCAGGCAATGCAAATCTGCAGTACAAAGAAGTATCACTTCCCACCAGTCAATAGGGACATCCACAAAATGTGTAAAAACCAGAAAGGCAAGAGAGGACCTGAAGAACAGGGAGCCTTGTTATGCTAATGGGTGGAATGTAAGTTGCCAACTGCCTCTCTTGAGGAGTGCATTGTGTTCCCTAAAACAAGTAAACAACAGAGCTACAGAGCCAAGGGCACTTCCAGTCTAGGGAATATACCTTGGGAAAACTGAAAATCAATAAGACAGAGCCACCCCAAAATTTAGGGATGCACTGCTTACAAGAACCTCAACTTGGGTACACCTTAAGTATCCCAGGAAAGATAAAAAATTGTTCAAAAAATTGTGGTACATACGTAGGATGGAATATCCCTCAGCCATGAAATCAATGTCATAAGACAAGTAGCAGCAAAATGAGTGGATTCAGGTACGATGATTCTAAGTGAAATAAGTCACACAGAAAAGGAAACGTATCATAAGATATCACTTATGAAGATCCTGTCAACATGGCTACACATGAACTGAGTTAGGAAAGAAAACAGAGTCCCACATTTAGAAAACACTCTTATGCCTGCTTAAGGGGGAAGGAGAGGTGGGGTGATGCATAAAACCAGAGTTTGATATAAGCACAGGTACCGTTCCAAAAACCAACTATGAAATAGACAAGACCTCCACCTTCCTCAGTGAAAGGGAGTCAAAACCCCATATTTCCCGCAGAGGAATATATCTGACTAGTAAGAATCTTAAAACCTATGTATTGATATGTCTCCTTAAGAGAATCAAGTGTGTCTAGACTGGCATAATCATGGCAGCGAGAATCAGCTCAAACCCACTATAAAAAGGAATTTCAAAAAGAAAACATAAAAACAGGGAAATTCTTTACAATTCCTTCAGGGTCTCTGATGAAACCTGGAATGACCCTATCTACAATGACAGCTGGATGTGGCATAAGGCTGGACACATGGGACTGAGAGGATTGGTGAGATTGGGTGAGCAAATGCAGACCCTTTAAAGCAATAATGCATGGCACCCATTCCATGGGTCCCAACTCTCCAGGTTGAAGGGAATATTACTACAGCTATAACATGTACAGGAAACCTAGAGAATGGACACACTGTGAATATGAAATGTCTCTAAAACTCAAGGAATAATCCCTCTCCTTGTGCTCCAGTTTGATTTCCCAACTGCTTTACTATCAATCTCCCAACTTGCAGAGACAGCACCTTTAACCTCCTGGTGTACACATGTTGCCAATTTAGCAAAGGATGAATGGGAAGTGGGAGAACCAATGAGAGAGTAGCTATTAGACATTTGGACGGGCACATGTCTTTCTTATTTCCCGGGAGGAAGAAAACTTAAGCAAAGTCTCAGCCACCCACCAAAAAGCAGTATAGGTCCTGAACCAAAATATTGGACTTGGGGTCAGCTCACAAAAAACGATTTGATAAATGGAGCTCAGGGGCACAGCAATTCACAAACTGGCAGTGTAATAAAGGACAACTATCGTCCAAAAATCTTGTGAAGGAAGACAACGAGGCGGACTTGAAAGCGAGGCAGAATAGCAGGAAAAAGATTTCAAGGGGTACTTTGGAATCACCTGTAAAACACAGGAAGAGGGGCACAACTACGACAATGATGCACTTGGCCAAAAATAGTGTATGTGTTTTCTCCTGAATATATTCAGGAGAAAACACATACGCCCTTTTTGGCCAAGCCAGCAAGCAGGCAATGCAAATCTGCAGTACAAAGAAGTATCACTTCCCACCAGTCAATAGGGACATCCACAAAATGTGTAAAAACCAGAAAGGCAAGAGAGGACCTGAAGAACAGGGAGCCTTGTTATGCTAATGGGTGGAATGTAAGTTGCCAACTGCCTCTCTTGAGGAGTGCATTGTGTTCCCTAAAACAAGTAAACAACAGAGCTACAGAGCCAAGGGCACTTCCAGTCTAGGGAATATACCTTGGGAAAACTGAAAATCAATAAGACAGAGCCACCCCAAAATTTAGGGATGCACTGCTTACAAGAACCTCAACTTGGGTACACCTTAAGTATCCCAGGAAAGATAAAAAATTGTTCAAAAAATTGTGGTACATACGTAGGATGGAATATCCCTCAGCCATGAAATCAATGTCATAAGACAAGTAGCAGCAAAATGAGTGGATTCAGGTACGATGATTCTAAGTGAAATAAGTCACACAGAAAAGGAAACGTATCATAAGATATCACTTATGAAGATCCTGTCAACATGGCTACACATGAACTGAGTTAGGAAAGAAAACAGAGTCCCACATTTAGAAAACACTCTTATGCCTGCTTAAGGGGGAAGGAGAGGTGGGGTGATGCATAAAACCAGAGTTTGATATAAGCACAGGTACCGTTCCAAAAACCAACTATGAAATAGACAAGACCTCCACCTTCCTCAGTGAAAGGGAGTCAAAACCCCATATTTCCCGCAGAGGAATATATCTGACTAGTAAGAATCTTAAAACCTATGTATTGATATGTCTCCTTAAGAGAATCAAGTGTGTCTAGACTGGCATAATCATGGCAGCGAGAATCAGCTCAAACCCACTATAAAAAGGAATTTCAAAAAGAAAACATAAAAACAGGGAAATTCTTTACAATTCCTTCAGGGTCTCTGATGAAACCTGGAATGACCCTATCTACAATGACAGCTGGATGTGGCATAAGGCTGGACACATGGGACTGAGAGGATTGGTGAGATTGGGTGAGCAAATGCAGACCCTTTAAAGCAATAATGCATGGCACCCATTCCATGGGTCCCAACTCTCCAGGTTGAAGGGAATATTACTACAGCTATAACATGTACAGGAAACCTAGAGAATGGACACACTGTGAATATGAAATGTCTCTAAAACTCAAGGAATAATCCCTCTCCTTGTGCTCCAGTTTGATTTCCCAACTGCTTTACTATCAATCTCCCAACTTGCAGAGACAGCACCTTTAACCTCCTGGTGTACACATGTTGCCAATTTAGCAAAGGATGAATGGGAAGTGGGAGAACCAATGAGAGAGTAGCTATTAGACATTTGGACGGGCACATGTCTTTCTTATTTCCCGGGAGGAAGAAAACTTAAGCAAAGTCTCAGCCACCCACCAAAAAGCAGTATAGGTCCTGAACCAAAATATTGGACTTGGGGTCAGCTCACAAAAAACGATTTGATAAATGGAGCTCAGGGGCACAGCAATTCACAAACTGGCAGTGTAATAAAGGACAACTATCGTCCAAAAATCTTGTGAAGGAAGACAACGAGGCGGACTTGAAAGCGAGGCAGAATAGCAGGAAAAAGATTTCAAGGGGTACTTTGGAATCACCTGTAAAACACAGGAAGAGGGGCACAACTACGACAATGATGCACTTGGCCAAAAATAGTGTATGTGTTTTCTCCTGAATATATTCAGGAGAAAACACATACGCCCTTTTTGGCCAAGCCAGCAAGCAGGCAATGCAAATCTGCAGTACAAAGAAGTATCACTTCCCACCAGTCAATAGGGACATCCACAAAATGTGTAAAAACCAGAAAGGCAAGAGAGGACCTGAAGAACAGGGAGCCTTGTTATGCTAATGGGTGGAATGTAAGTTGCCAACTGCCTCTCTTGAGGAGTGCATTGTGTTCCCTAAAACAAGTAAACAACAGAGCTACAGAGCCAAGGGCACTTCCAGTCTAGGGAATATACCTTGGGAAAACTGAAAATCAATAAGACAGAGCCACCCCAAAATTTAGGGATGCACTGCTTACAAGAACCTCAACTTGGGTACACCTTAAGTATCCCAGGAAAGATAAAAAATTGTTCAAAAAATTGTGGTACATACGTAGGATGGAATATCCCTCAGCCATGAAATCAATGTCATAAGACAAGTAGCAGCAAAATGAGTGGATTCAGGTACGATGATTCTAAGTGAAATAAGTCACACAGAAAAGGAAACGTATCATAAGATATCACTTATGAAGATCCTGTCAACATGGCTACACATGAACTGAGTTAGGAAAGAAAACAGAGTCCCACATTTAGAAAACACTCTTATGCCTGCTTAAGGGGGAAGGAGAGGTGGGGTGATGCATAAAACCAGAGTTTGATATAAGCACAGGTACCGTTCCAAAAACCAACTATGAAATAGACAAGACCTCCACCTTCCTCAGTGAAAGGGAGTCAAAACCCCATATTTCCCGCAGAGGAATATATCTGACTAGTAAGAATCTTAAAACCTATGTATTGATATGTCTCCTTAAGAGAATCAAGTGTGTCTAGACTGGCATAATCATGGCAGCGAGAATCAGCTCAAACCCACTATAAAAAGGAATTTCAAAAAGAAAACATAAAAACAGGGAAATTCTTTACAATTCCTTCAGGGTCTCTGATGAAACCTGGAATGACCCTATCTACAATGACAGCTGGATGTGGCATAAGGCTGGACACATGGGACTGAGAGGATTGGTGAGATTGGGTGAGCAAATGCAGACCCTTTAAAGCAATAATGCATGGCACCCATTCCATGGGTCCCAACTCTCAAGGTTGAAGGGAATATTACTACAGCTATAACATGTATGGGAAACCTAGAGAATGGACACACTGTAAATACGAAAGATCTCTAAAACTCAACGAATACTCCACCTCCTGGTGCTCCTGTTTGACTTTCCAACTGCTTTACTATCAATCTCCGAACCTAGAGAGACAGCACTTTTAACCTCCTGTTTCGCAGAGGTTGCCAATTTGGCAGAGGATGAATGGGAAGTGGGAGAACCAATGAGAGAGTAGCTGTTAGGCATTTGGACGGGCATATGTCACTCTTATTTCCCTGGAGGAAGAAGAATTAACCAAAGTCTCAGCCACACACCAAAAACCAGTATAGGTCCTGAACCAAAATATTGGACTTGCGTTCAGCTTACAAATAAACGAGTTAAATAATGTAGCTCAGGGGAACAGCAATTCACAAAAAGGCAGAGTAATAAAGGGCGACTATCGTCCAACAATTTTTTGAGGGGAGGCAACGAGGCGAACTTGAAAGCGAGGCAGAATAGCAGGAAACAGATTAAAGAGGTACGTTGGAATCGCCTTTAAAGCACAGGAAGAGGGGCACAACTTCGACAACGATGCACTTGGCCAAAAAGGGCGTATGTGTTTTCTCCTGAATATATTCAGGAGAAAACGCATACGCCCTTTTTGGCCAAGCAAGCAAGTGGGCAATGCAAGTCTGCACTACAAAGAAGTATCACTTCCCACCGGTCAAAAGGGACATACACAAAATGGGTAAAAACCAGAAAGGCCAGACAGGCCCTGGAGAACAGGGAGCCTTGTTATGTTGATAGGCGGGATGTAAATTTCCAACTGCCTCTCTGGAGGAGTGCATTGTGTTCCCAAAAACAAGTAAACAACAGAGCTACATAGCCAAGGGCACGTTCAGTGTAGGGAATATACCTTGGGAAAACTGAAAATCAATAAGACAGAGCCACCCCAATATTTAGGGCTACACTGTTCACAAGAACCTCAACTTGGGTACACCTTAAATATCCCAGGAAATACAAATATGGTTCAAAAAATTGTGGTACTTACGTACAATGGAATATCCCTCAGCCATGAAATCAATGTCATAAGACTAGTAGCAGCAAAATGAGTGGATTCAGGTACGATGATTCTAAGTGAAATAAGTCACACAGAAAAAGAAACTTATCATAAGATATCACTTATGAAGATCCTGTAAACATGGCTTCACATGAACTGAGTTAGGAAAGAGAACAAAGTCTCACATTTAGAAAACACTCTTATGCCTGCTTAAGGGGGAAGGAGAGGTGGGGGGATTCAGAAAACCAGAGTTTGATATAAGCACAGGTACCATTCCAAAAACCAACTATGGAATAGACAAGATCTACATCTTCCTCAGTGAAAGGGAATCAAAACCCCATATTTCCCGCAGAGGAATATATCTGACTAGTAAGAATCTAAAAACCTATGTATTGATAGGTCTCCGTAAGAGAATCAAGTGTTTCTAGACTGGAATAATCATGGCAGCGAGAATCAACTCAAAACCACTATAAAAAGGAATTTCAAAACAAAACAAAAAAACAGGGAAATTCTTTACAGTTCCTTCAGGTTCTCCTTTGAAACCTGGAATGACCCTATCTAAAATGACAGCTGGATGTGGCATAAAGCTGGACACATGGGACTGAGAGGCTTGGTGAGATAGGGTGAGCAAATACAGACCCTTTAAAGCAATAATGCATGGCACCCATTCCATGGGTCCCAACTCTCAAGGTTGAAGGGAATATTACTACAGCTATAACATGTATGGGAAACCTAGAGAATGGACACACTGTGAATACGAAATGTTTCTAAAACTCAACGAATAGTGCCTCTCCTGGTGCTCCAGTTTGGCTTTCCAACTGCTTTACTATCAATCTCCCAACTTGGAGAGACAGCAACTTTAAACTCCTGGTTCGCTCAGCTTGCCAATTTGGCAAAGGATGAAAGAGAACAGGGAGAACCAATGAGAGAGTAGCTGTTAGGCATTTGGACGGGCACCTGTCACTCTTATTTCCTGGGAGGAAGAAGAATTAACCAATGTCTCAGCCACCCACCGGGAACCAGTATAGGTCCTGAAGCAAAATATTGGACTTGCGTTCAGCTCACAAAAAACGAGTAAAAAAATGGAGCTATGGGGCAGAGCAATTCACAAACTGGCAGAGTAATAAAGGCCAGCTATCATCCAAAAATGTGTTGAGGGAAGGCAACGAGGCGGACTTGAAACTGAGGCAGAATAGCAGGAAACAGATTTCAAGAGATTGTTGGAATCGCCTTTAAAGCACAGGAAGATGGGCACAACATCGACATTGATGCACTTGGCCAAAAAGGGCGTATGCGTTTTCTCCTGAGTATATTCAGGAGAAAAGGCATAAGCCCTTTTGGTCCAAGCAAGCAAGTGGGCAATACAAGTCTTTACTACAAAGAAGTATCACTTCCAACTGGTCAAAAGGAACATCCACAAAATGGGTAAAATTCAGAAAGGCAAGACAGGCCCTGGAGAACAGGGAGCCTTGTTATGCTGATGGGTGGGATGTAAATTGCCAACTGCCTCTCTGCATGAGTGCACTGTGTTCCCTAAAACAAGTAAACAACAGAGCTACAGAGCCAAGGACACTTCCAGTCTAGGGAATATACCTTGGGAAAACTGAAAATCAATAAGACAGAGCCACCCCCATATTTAGGGCTGCACTGCTTACAACCTCAACTTGGGTACATCTTAAATATCCCAGGAAATATAAAACTGTTTCAAAAAATTGTGGTACTTGCATACGATGGAATATCCCTCAGCCATGAAATCAATGTCTTAATTCCAGTAGCAGCAAAATGAGTGGATTCAGGTACGATGATTCTAAGTGAAATAAGTCACACAGAAAAATAAACTTATCATAAGATATCACTTATGAAGGTCCTGTAAACATGGATACACATGAACTGAGTTAGGAAAGAGAATAGAGTCTCACATTTAGAAAACACTCTTATGCCTGCATAAGGGGGAAGGAGAGGTGCGGTGATGCATTAAACCAGAGTTTGATATAAGCACAGGTACCGTTCCAAAAACCAACTATGGAATAGACAAGACCTACACCTTCCTCAGTGAAAGGGACTCAAAACCCCATATTTCCCGCAGAGGAATATATCTGACTCGTAAGAATCTTAAAAACTATGTATTGATATGTCTCCATAAGGGAATTATGTGTGTCTAGACTGGCATAAACATGGCAGCGAGAATCAGCTCAAACCCACTAAAAAAAGGAATTTCAAAAACAAAACAAAAAAAACAGGAAAATTATTTACATTTCCTTCAGGGTCTCTGATGAAACCTGGAATGACCCTATCTACAACGATAGCTAGATGTGGCATAATGCTGGACACATGGGACTGAGAGGATTGGTAAGACTGGGTGAGCAAATGCAGAACTTTTAAAGCAATAATGCATGGCACCCATTCCATGGGTCCAAACTCTCCATGTTGAAGGGAATATTACTACAGCTATAACATGTACGGGAAACCTAGAGATTGGACACACTGTGAATACAAAAGGTCTCTAAAACTCAAGGAATACTCCCCCTCCAGGGGCTCCGGTTTGATTTTCCAACTGCTTTACTATCAGTCTCCAACCCGGGAGAGACAGTAACTTTAACCTCCTATTTCGCACAGGTTGCCTATTTGGCAGAGGATGAATGGGAAGAGGGAGAACCAATGAGAGAGTAGCTGTTAGGCATTTGAACGGGCACATGTCACTCTTATTTCCCGGGAGGAAGAAGAATTAACCAAAGTCTCAGCCACCCACTGAGAACCAGTATAGGTACTGACCCAAAATATTAAACTTGCGTTCAGCTCAGAAAAAACGAGTTAAATAATGTAGCCCAGGGGCACAGCAATCCAAAAACAGGCAGAGTAATAAAGGACAACTATCTTCCAAAAATCTGTTGAGGGAAGGCAACGAGGCGGACTTGAAAGCGAGGCAGAATAGCACGAAACAGATTTCAAGCGGTACATTGGAATCACCTTTAACACACAGGAAGAGGGGCACAACTTCGACAATGATTCACATGGCCAAAAAGGGCGTATGAGTTTTCTCCTGAATATGTTCAGGAGAAAACGCATACGACCAATTTGGCCTAGCAAGCAAGTGGGCAATGCAAATCTGCACTACAAAGAAGTATCCCTTTCCATCGGTCATAAGGGACATCCACAAAATTGATAAAATCCAGAAAGGCAAGACAGGCACTGGAGAACTGGGAGCCTTTTTATGCTTATGGGCGGGATGTAAATTGCAAACTGCCTCTCTGGAGGAGTGCACTGTGTTCCGTAAAACAAGTAATCAACAGAGCTACAGAGCCAAGAGCACTTCCAGTCTAGGGAATATACCTTGCGAAAACTGAAAATCAATAAGACCGAGACACCCCAAAATTTAGGGCTGCACTGCTTACAAGAAACTCAACTTGGGTACACCTTAAGTATCCCAGGAAAGGTAAAATTTGTTCAAAATATTGTGGTACTTACATATGATGGAATATCCTTCAGCCATGAAATCAATGTCATAAGACCAGTAGCAGCAAAATGAAAGGATTCAGGTACCATGATTCTAAGTGAAATAAGTCACACAGAAAAAGAAACTTATCATAAGATATCACTTGTTTAAGATCCTGTAAACATGGCTACACATAAACTGAGTTAGGAAAGAGAACAGAGTCTCACATTTAGAAAACACTCTTATGCCTGCTTAAGGGGAAAGGAGTGGTGGGGAGATGCATAAAACCAGAGTTAGATAAAAGCAGAGGTACTGTTCCAAAAACCACCTATGGAATAGACAAGACCTACACCTTCCTCAGTGAAAGGGACTCAAAACACCATATTTCCAGCAGAGGAATATATCTGACTAGTAATAATCTTAAAACCTACGTATTGATATGCCTCTGTAAGGGAATCAAGTGTTTCTAGACTGGCATAAACATGGCATCGAGAATCATCTCAAACCCACTATAAAAAGGAATTTCAAAAACAAACAAAAAACAGGGAAATTCTTTACATTTCCTTCAGGGTCTCTGATGAATCGTGGAATGACCCTGTCTACAATGACAGCTGGAGGTGGCATAAGGCTGGACACATGGGAATGAGAGGATTGGTGAGATTCGGTGATCAAATGCAGCCCCTTTAAAACAATAATGAATGGCACCCATTCCATGGGTCCCAACTCTCGAGGTTGAAGGGAATATTACTACAGCTATAACATGTATGTGAAACCTAGAGAATGGACACATTGTGAATACGAAAGGTCTCTAAAACTCAACGAATAGTCCCTCTCCTGGTGCTCCGGTTTGACACTCCAACTGCTTTACTATCAATCTCCCAACTTGGAGAGACAGCCCCTTTAACCTCCTGGTTCGCACAGGTTGCCAATTTGGCAGAGGATGAAAGGGAAGAGGGAGAACCAATGAGAGAGTAGCTGTTAGGCATTTAGACGGGCACATGTCACTCTTATTTCCCGGGCGGAAGAAGAATTAACCAAAGTCTCAGCCACCCAATTGGAACTAGTATAGTTCCTGAACCAAAATATTGGACGTGCCTTCAGCTCACAAAATACGAGTTAAAAAATGGAGCTCAGGGGCACAGAAATTCACAAAATGGCAGAGTAATAAAGGACAACTATCATCGCAAAATCTGTTGAGGGAAGGCAACGAGCCGGACTTGAAAGCGAGACAGAATAGCAGGAAACCGATTACAAGAGGAAATTTGGAATCGGCTTTAAAGGACAGGAAGAGGGCACAACATCGACAATGATTCACTTGGCCAAAAAGTGCGTATGCGTTTTCCCCTGAATATATTCAGGAGAAAAAGCATACGCCCTTTTATGCCAAGCAAGCAAGTAGGCAATGCAAATCTGCAGTACAAAGAAGTATCACTTCCCACCGGTCAAAAGGGACATCCACAAAATGGGCAAAAATCAGAAAGGCAAGACCGGCCCTGGAGAACAGGGAACCTTTTTATGCTGATGGGCGGGATGTAAATTGCCAACTGCCTCTCTGGAGGAGTGCATTGTGTTCCCTAAAACAAGTAAACAACAGAGCTACAGAGCCAAGGGCACTTCCAGTCTAGGGAATATACATTTGGAAAACTGAAAATCAATAAGACAGAGCCACCCCAAATTTAGGGCTTCACTGCTTACAAGAACCTCAACTTGGGTTCACCTTAAGTATCCCAGGAAAGATAAATATGGCTCAAAAAATTGTGGTATTTATGTACGATGGAATATCCCTCAGCCATGAAATCAATGTCATAAGACCACTAGCAGCAAAATGAGTGGATTCAGGTACGATGATTCTAAGTGAAATAAGTCACACAGAAAAAGAAACTTATCATAATCTATCACTTATGAAGATCCTGTAAACATGGCTACACATGAACTGAGTTAGGAAAGAGAACAGAGTCTCACATTTAGAAAACACTCTTATGCCTGCTTAAGGGGGATTGAGAGGTGGGGTGATGCATAAAACCAGAGTTTGATATAAGCACTGGTACCGTTCCAAAAACCAACTATGGAATAGACAAGACCTACACCTTCCTCAGTGAAAGGGATTCAAAATCCCATATTTCCCGCAGAGGAATATATCTGACTAGTAAGAATCTTAAAACCTATGTATTGATATGTCTCCGTAAGGGAATCAAGTGTGTCTAGACTGGCATAAATATGGCAGCGAGAATCAGCTCAAACCCACTAGAAAAAGGAATTTCAAAAACAGAAAATAGGGAAATTCTTTAGTATTCCTTCAGGGTCTCTGATGAAACCTGGAATGACCCTATCTACAATGACAGCTGGATATGGCATAAGGCTGGATACCTGGGACTGAGAGGATTTGTGAGAATGGGTTAGCAAATGCAGATCTTTTAAAGCAATAATGCATGGCACCCATTCCATGGGTCCCAACTCCCCAGGTTGAAAGGAATATAACTACAGTAATAACATGTACGGGAAACCTAAGTTGGACACATTGTGAATACGAAAGGTCTCTAAAACTCAACGAATATTCCTTCTCCTTGTGCTCCAGTTTGACTTTCCAACTGCTTTACTGTCAATCTCCCAAATTGGAGAGACAGCACCATTAACTCCCTGGTTCACACAGGTTGCCAATTTGGAAAATGATGAAAGGAATAGGGAGAACCAATGAGAGAGTAGCTCTTAGGCATTTGGACCAGCACATATCACTCTTATTTCCCGGGAAGAGAAGAATTAACTGAAGTCTCAGCCACCCACCGAAAACCAGTATAGTTCCTGAACCAAAATATTGGACTTGCGTTCAGCTCACAAAAAACGAGTTGAAAAATGGAGCTCAGGGGCAAAGCAATTCACAAACTGGCAGAGTAATAAAGGGCAACTATCATCCAAAAATCAGTTGAGGGAACGCAACGAGGCGGACTTGAATGTGAGGCAGAATAGCAGGAAACAGATTTCAAGAGGTACGTTGGAATCGCCTTTAAAGCACAGGAAGAGCGGCACAACTTCGACAATGATGCACTTGGCCAAAGAGGGCGTATGCGTTTCCTCCTGAATATGTTCAGGAGAAAACGCATACGACCTTTTTGGCCTAGGAAGAAAGTGGGCAATTCAAATCTGCACTATAAAGAAGTATCACTACCCACCTGTCCTAAGGGACATCCACATAAAGGGTAATAAACAGAAATTCAAGACAGGCCCTGGAGAAAAGGGAGCCTTGTTATGCTGATGGCCGGGATGTAAATTGCCAACTGCCTCTCTGGAGGAGTGCATTGTGTTCCCTAAAACAAGTAAACAAAAGAGCTACACAGCCAAGATCACTTCCAGTCTAGGGAATATACATTGGGCAAACTGAAAATCAATAAGACAGAGCCAGCCCAAAATTTAGGGCTGCACTGCTTACAAGAACCTCAACTTGTCTACACATTAAATATCCCTGGAAACATAAAAATGGTTCAAAAAATTGTGGTACTTACGTACGATGGAATATCCCTCAGCCATGAAATCAATGTCATAAGACCAGTAGCAGCAAAATGAGTGGATTCAGGTACGATGATTCTTAGTGAAATAAGTCACACAGAAAAAGAAACTTATCATAAGATATCACTTATGAAGGTCCTGTAAACATGGCTACACATGAACTGAGTTAGGAAAGAGAAGAGAGTTTGACATTTAGAAAACATTCTTATGCCTGCTTAAGGGGGAAGGAGAGGTGGGGTGATGCATAAAACCAGAGTTTGATATTAGTTCAGGTACCGTTCCACAAACCATATACGGAATAGACAAGAACTACACCTTGCTCAGTGAACGGGACTCAACTCCCCATATTCCATTCAGAGGGATATATCTTACTAGTAAGAACCTGAAAACCTATGTATTGATATGTCCCATAATGGAATCAAGTGTGTGTAGACAGGCATAAACATGGCAGTGAGAATCAGCTCAAACCCACTATAAAAAGGAATTTCAAAAACGAAATAAAAGAACAGGGAAATTCTTTTCAATTCCTTCAGGGTCTCTGATGAAACCTGGAATGACCCTATCTACAACGACAGCTGGATGTGGCATAAGGCTGGACACATGGGATTGAAAGGATTGGTGAGATTGGGTGAGCAAATGCAGACCCTTTAAAGCAATAATGCATGGCACCCATTCCATGGGTCCCAACTCTCCAGGTTGAAGGGAATATTACTACAGCTATAACATGTACGGGAAACCAAGAGAATGGACACACTCTGAATATGAAAGGTTTCTAAAACTCAACGAATAGTCCCTCTCCTGGTGCTCCAGTTTGACTTTCCAACTGCTTTACTTTCAATCCCCCAACTTGGAGAGACAGCCCCTTTAACCTCCTGGTTCTCACAGGTGGCCAATTTGGCAGAGGATGAAAGGGAAGAGGCAGAACCAATGAGAGAGTAGCTGTTAGGCATTTGGACGGGCATATGTCACTCTAATTTCCCGGCAGGAAGAATAATTAATCAAAGTCGCAGCCACCCACTGGGAACCAATATAGGTCCTGAATCAAAATTTTGGACATGCGTTCAGCTCACAAAAAACGAGTTGAAAAATGGAGCTCAAGGACCCCACAATTCACAAACTGGCAGAGTAATAAAGGACAACTATCATTCAAAAATCAGTTGAGGGAAGGCAATGAGGTGGAATTGAAAGCGAGGCAGAATAGCAGGAAACAGATTTCAAGAGGTACCTTGGAATTGCCTTTAAAGCACAGGAAGAGGGGCAAAACTTCGACAATGATGCACTTGGCCAAAAAGGGCGTATGAATTTTCTCCTCAATATATGCAAGAGAAAACGCATACGCACTTTTTTGCCAAACAAGCAAGCGGGCAATGCAAATCTGCACTACAAAGAAGTATCACTTCCCACTGGTCAAAAGGGACATCCACTAAATGGGTAAAACCGAAAAAGGCAAGACAGGCCCTGGAGAACAGGGAGCCTTGTTATGCTGATGGGCGGGATGTAAATTGCCAACTGCCTCTCTGGAGGAGTGCATTGTGTTCCCTAAAACAAGTAAACAACAGAGCTACAGAGCCAAGGGCACTTCCAGTCTAGGGAATATACCATGGGAAAACTGAAAATCAATAAGACAGAGCCACCCCAAAATGTAGGGCTGCACTGCTTAAAAGAATCTCAACTTGGGTACATCTTAAATATCCCAGGAAATATAAAAATGGTTCAAAAAATTGTGGTACTTACGTACAATGGAATATCCATCAGCCATGAAATCCATGTTGTAAAACCAGTAGCAGCAAAATGAGTGGATTCAGGTACGATGATTCTAAGTGAAATAAGTCACAAAGAAAAAGAAGCTTATCATAAGATATCACTTATGAAAATGCTGTAAACATGGCTACACATGAACTGAGTTAGGAAAGAGAACAGAGTCTCACATTTAGAAAACACTCTCATGCCTCCTTAAGGGGGAAGGAGAGGTGGGGTGATGAATAAAACCAGAGTTTGATATAAGCACAGGTACATTTTGAAAAACCAACTATGGAATAGGCAAGACCTACCTATACCTTCCTCAGTGAAAGGGACTCAAAACCCCATATTTCCCGCAGAGGAATATATCTGACTAGTAAAAATCTTAAAACCTATGTATTGATATGTCTCTATAAGGGAATCAAGTGTGTCTAGACTGGCATAAACATGGCAGCGAGAATCAGCTCAAACCCACTATAAAAAGGAATTTCAAAAACAAAACAAAAAAACAGGGAAATTCTTTACAATTCCTTCAGGGTCTCTGATGAAACCTGGAATGACCCTGTCTACAATGACAGCTGGATGTGTCATAAGGCTGGACACTTGGCACTGAGAGGATTGGTGAGATTGGGTGAGCAAATGCAGAACCTTTAAAGCAATAATGCATGGCAACCATTCCCTGGGTCCCAACTGTCCAAGTTGAAGGGAAAATTACTACAGCTATAACATGTATATGAAACCTAGAGTATAGACACACTGTGAATACGAAAGGTTTCTAGAACTCAACGGATAGTCCCTCTCCTGGTGCTCCGTTTTGACTTTCCAACTGCTTTACTATCACTCTCCCAACTTGGAGAGACAGCCCCTTTAACCTCCTGGTTCTCACCGGTTGCCAATTTGGCAGAGGATGAAAGAGAAGAGGGAGAATCAATGAGAGCGTAGCTGTTAGGCATTTGGACGGGCACATGTCACTCTAATTGCCTGGCAGGAAGAAGAATTAGCCAAAGTCTCAGCCACTCACCTGGAAACAGTATAGGTCCTGAAGCAAAACTTTGTATTACATTCACCTCACAAAAACGAGTTGAAAAATGGAGCTCAGAGGCAGAGCAATTCACAAACTGGCAGAGTAACAAAGGCCAACTATCGTCCAGAAATCTGTTGAGGGAAGGCAACGAAGTGGACTTGAAAGTCAGGCCGAATAGCAGGAAGCAGATTTCAAGAGGTACGTTGGAACGGTCTGTAAAGCACAGGAAGAGGGGCACAACTTCGACAATGATGTACTTGGCCAGAAAGGGCGTATGCATTTTCTCCTGAATATATGCAGGAGAAAACGCATACAAACTTTTTGGCGAAGCAAGCAAGCGGCCAATGCAAATCTGCACTACCAAGAAGTATCACTTCCCACCGGTCAAAAGGGACATCCACAAAATGTGTAAAAACCAGAAAGGCAAGACAGGCCTTGGAGAACAGCGAGCCTTGTTATGCTGATGGGCGGGATGTAAATTGCCAACTGCCTCTCTGGAAGAGTGCATTGTGTTCCCTAAAACAATTAAACAACAGAGCTACAGAGCCAAGGGAACTTCCAGTCTAGGGAATATACCTTGGGAATACTGAAAATCAATAAGAGAGAGACACCCCAAAATTTAGGGCTGCACTGCTTACAAGAACCTCAACTTGGGTACACCTTAAATATCCCAGGAAATATAAAAATGCTTCAAAACATTGTGGTACTTACGTACGATGGAATATCCCTCAGCCATGAAATCCATCTTGTAAGACCAGCAGCAGCAAAATGAGTGGATTCAAGTATGATGATTCTAAGTGAAATAAGTCACATAGAAAAAGAAACTTATCATAAGATATCACTTATGAAGGTCCTGTAATCATGGCTACACATGAGCTGAGTTACGAAAGAGAAGAGAGTTTGACATTTAGAAAACATTCTTATGCCTGCTTAAGTGGGAGGAGAGGTGGGGTGATGCATTAAACCAGATTTTGATATTAGTTCTGGTACTGTTCCAAAAACCAATTACGGAATAGACAAGAACTACACCTTCCTCAGTGAAAGGAAATCAACCCCCCATATTCCCTGCAGAGGGATATATCTTACTAGTAAGAATCTTAAAACCTATGTATTGATATGTACACGTAATGGAATCAATTGTTTCTAGGCAGGCATAAACATGGCAGTGAGAATAAGCTCAAACCCACTATAAAGAGAATTTCAAAAACGAAACAAAAAAACAGGGAAATTCTTAAAATTCCTTCAGGGTCTCTGATGAAACCTGGAATGACCCTATCTACAACGACAGCTGGATGTGGCATAAGGCTGGACACTTGGGACTGAGAGGATTGTTGAGATTGGGTGAGCAAATGCAGACCCATTAAAGCAATAATGCATGGCACCCATTCCATGGGTCCCAACTCTCCAGGGTGAAGGGAATATTACTACAGCTATAACATGTACGGGAAACCAAGAGAATGGACACACTGTGAATACGAAAGGTCTCGAAAACTCAACAAATAGTCCCTCTCCTGGTGCTCCGGTTTGACTTTGCAACTGCTTTACTCTCAATCTCCAAACTTGGAGAGACAGCCCCTTTAACCTCCTGTTTCACACAGGTTGCCAATTTGGCAGAGGATGAAAGGGAAGAGGGAGAATCAATGAGAGAATAGCTGTTTGGCATTTGGACGGGCACATGTCACTCTTATTTCCCGGGAGGAAGAAGAATTAACCAAAGTCTCAGCCACCCACCGGGTACCAGTATACGTCCTGAACCAATATATTGGACTTGCGTTCAGCTCACAAAAAACGAGTTAAATAATGGACCTCTAGGGCACAGCAATTCACAAACAGGCAGAGTAATAAAGGACAACTATCGTCCAAAAATCTGTTGAGGGAAGGCAACGAGGCGGACTTGAAAGCGAGGCAGAATAGCAGGAAGCAGATTTCAAGAGGTACGTTGGAATCGCCTTTAAAGCACAGAAAGAGGGGCACAACTTCGACTAGGATGCACTTGGCCAAAAAGGGCGTATGCGTTTTCACCTGAATATATTCAGCAGAAAACGCATATGCCCTCTTTGGCCAAACAAGCAAGCGGACAATGCAAATCTGCAAGACAAAGAAGTATCACTTCCCACTGGTCAAAAGGGACATCCACAAAATGGGTAAAACCCAGAAAGGCAAGACAGGCCCTGGAGACCAGGGAGCCTTGTTATACTGATGTGCGCAATGTAAATTGCCAACTGCCTCTCTGTTGGAGTGCATTGTGTTCCCTAAAACAAGTAAACAACAGAGCTACAGAGCCAAGGGCACTTCCAGTCTAGGGAATATACCTTGGGAAAACAGAAAATCAATAAGAGAGAGCCACCCCAAAATTTAGGGCTGCACTGCTTACAAGAACCTCAACTTGGGTACACCTTAAATATCCCAGGAAAGATAAAAGTGGTTCAAAAAATTGTGGTACTTACGTATGATGGAATATCCCTCAGCCATGAAATCAATGTCATAAAACCAGTAGCAGCAAAATGAGTGGATTCAGGTACGATGATTCCAAGTGAAATAAGTCACACAGAAAAAGAAACTTATCATAAGATATCACTTATGAAGATCCTGTAAACATGGCTACACATGAACTGAGTTAGGAAAGAGAACAGAGTCTCACATTTAAAAAACCCTCTTATGCCTGCTTAAGGGAGAAGGAGAAGTGGGGTGATGCATAAAACCAGAGTTTGATATAAGCACAGGTACCTTTCCTAAAACCAACTATGGAATAGACAAGACCTACCTATACCTTCCTCAGTGAAAGGGACTAAAAACCCCATATTTCTTGCAGAGGAATATATCTGACTAGTAAGAATCTTAAAACCTATGTATTGATATGTCTCCGTAAGGGAATCAAGTGTGTCTAGACTGGCATAAACATTGCAGCGAGAATCAGCTCAAACCCACAATAAAAAGGAATTTCAAAAACAAAACAAATACAGGGAAATTCTTTACAATTCCTTCAGGGTCTCAGATGAAACATGGAGTGTCCCTGTCTACAATGACAGCTCGATGAGGCATAAGGCTGGACACTTGGGACTTAGAGGATTGGTGAGATTGGGTGAGCAAATGCAGACCCTTTAAAGCAATAATGCATGGCACCCATTCCATGGGTCCCAAATCTCCAGGTTGAAGGGAATATTACTACAGCTATAACATGTACGGGAAACCTAGAGAATGGACACACTGTGAATACGAATTGTCTCTAAAACACAACGAATAGTCCCTCTCCTGGTTCTCCGGTTTGACTTTCCAACTGCTTTACTATCAATCTCCCAACTAGGAGAGACAGCCCCTTTAACCTCCTGGTTCTCACAGTTTGCCAATTTGGCAGAGGATGAAAGGGAAGAGGGAGAACCAATGATAGAGTAGCTGTTAGGAATTTGGACGGGCATATGTCACTCTAATTTCCCGGCAGGAAGAAGAATTAACCAAAGTCTCAACCACCCACTGGGAACCTGTATAGCTCCTGAAACAAAATTTTGTACTTGCATTCAGCTCACAAAAAACGAGTTGAAAAATTGAGCTCAGCGGCAGAGCAATGCACAATCTGGCATAGTAATAAAAGCCAACTATCGTCCAGAAATCTGTTGAGGGCAGGCAACGAAGCGGACTTGAAAGTGAGGCCGAATAGCAGGAAACAGATTTCAAGAGGTAGGTTGGAATCATCTGTAAAGCACAGGAAGAGGAGCACAACTTCGACAATGATGCACTTGGCCAAAAATGCCGTATGCGTTTTCTCCTGAATATATTCAGCAGAAAACGCATACACACTTTTTGGCCAAGCAAGCAAGCAGGCAATTCAAATCTGCACTACAAAGAAGTATCACTTCCCACTTGTCACAAGGGACATACACATAAAGGTTAAAAACCATACATTCAAGACAGGCCCTGGAGAACAGGGAGCCTTGTTATGCTGATGGGCGGGATGTAAATTGCCAACTGCCTCTCTGGAGGAGTGCATTGTGTTCCCTAAAACAAGTAAACAACAGAGCTACAGAGCCAAGGGCACTTCAGTCTAGGGAATATACCTTGGGAAAACTGAAAATCAATAAGACAGTGCCACCCCCATATTTAGGGCTGCACTGCTTACAAGAACCTCAACTTGGGTACACCTTAAATATCCCAGGAAATATAAAAATGGTTCAAAAAATTGTGGTACTTACGTACGATGGAATATCCCTCAGCCATGAAATCAATGTCATAAGACCAGTAGCAGCAAAATGAGTGGATTCAGGTTCGATGATTCTAAGTGAAATAAGTCACACAGAAAAATAAACTTATCATAAGATATCACTTATGTAGATCCTGTAAACATGGCTACACATAAACTGAGTTAGGAAAGAGAAGAGAGTCTCACATTTAGAAAACACTCTTATGCCTGCTTAAGGGGGAAGGAGAGGTGGGGTGATGCATAAAACCAGAGTTTGATATAAGAACATGTACCGTTTCATAAACCAACTATGGAATAGACACGACCTACACTTTCCTCAGTGAAAGGGACTCAAAACCCCAAATTTCCCGCAGAGGAATATATCTGACTAGTAAGAATCTTAAAACCTATGTATTGATATGTCTCCGTAAGGGAATCAAGTGTTTTAGACTGGCATAAACATGGCAGAGAGAATCAGCTCAAACCCACTATAAAAAGGAATTTTAAAAACAAAATAATAAAACAGGGAAATTCTTTACAATTCCTTCAGGGTCTCTGATGAAACCTGGAATGACCCTATGTACAACGACAGCTGGATGTGGCATAGGGCTGGACACATGGGACTGAGAGGATTGGTGAGATTGGGTGAGCAAAGGCAGACCCTTTAAAGCAATAATGCATGGCAACCATTCCATGGTTCCCAACTCTCCAGGTTGAAGGGAATATTACTACAGCTATAACTTATATGGGAAACCTAGAGAATGGACACACTGTGAATATGAAAGGTCTCTAAATCTCAACGAATATTCCCTCTCCTGGCGCACCGGTTTGACTTTCCAACTGCTTTACTATCAATCTCTGAACCTGGAGAGACAACACCTCTAACCTCGTGTTTCGCACACGTTGCCAATTTTGCAGAGGATGAATGGGAAGAGGGAGAACCAATGAGAGAGTAGCTGTTAGGTATTTGGACGGGCATATGTCACTCTTATTTCCCGGGAGGCAGAAGAATTGACGAAAGTCTCAGCCACCCACCGGGAACCAGTATAGGTTCTGAACCAAAATATTGGACTTGCGTTCAACTCAGAAAAAACGAGTTAAAATATGGAGCTCAGGGGCACAGCAATTCACAAACTGCCAGAGTAACAAAGGGCAACTATCGTCCAAAAATCTGTTGACGGCAGGCAACGAGGTGGACTTGAAAGCGAGGCAGAATAGCAGGAAACAGATTTCAAGATGTACGTTTGAATCGCTTTTAAAGCACAGGAAGAGTGTCACAACTTCGACAATGATGCACTTGGCCAAAAAGTGCGTATGTGATTTCTCCTGAATATATTCAGGAGAAAACGTATATGCCCTTTTTGGCCAAGCAAGCAAGCGGGCAATGCAAATCTGCACTACAAAGTAGTATCACTTCCCACCGGTCAAAAGGGACATCGGAAAAATGGGTAAAATCCAGAAAGGCAAGACAGGCCCTGGAGAACAGGGAGCCTTGTTATGCTGAAGGAAGGCATGTAAATTGCCAACTGCCTCTCTGGAGGAGTGCATTGTGTTCCCTAAAACAAGTAAACAACAGAGCTACAGAGCCAAGGGCACTTCAAGTCTAGGGAATATACCTTGGGAAAACTGAAAATCAATAAGACAGAGCCACCCAAAAATTTAGGGCTGCACTGCTGACAAGAACCTCAACTTGGGTACACCTTAAATATTCCGTGAAAGATAAAAATGGTTCAAAAAATTGTGGTACTTTCGTTATGATGGAATATCCCTCAGCCATGAAATCAATGTCAAAAGACCAGTATCAGCAAAATGAATGGATTCAGGTATGATGATTCTAAGTGAAATAAGTCACACAGAAAAAGAATCTTATCATAAGATATCACTTATGAAAATCCTGTAAACATGGCTACACATGAACTGAGTTAGGAAAGAGAACAGAGTCTCACATTTAGAAAACACTCTTACGACTGCTTAAGGGGGAAGGAGAGGTGGGTTGTTGCATAAAACAGAGTTTGATATAAGTACAGGCACCATTCCAGAAACCAAATACAGAATAGACAAGATCTACACCTTCCTCACTGAAAGGTTATCAAGACCCCATACTTCACACAGAGGAATATATCTGACTAGTAAGGATCTTAAAACCTATGTATTGATATATCTCCGTAAGGGAAACAATTGTGTCTAGACTGGCATAAACACGGCAGTGAGAATCAGCTCAAACCCACTATAAAAAGGAATTTCAAAAACAAAACAACAGGGCCTCCCTGGTGGCGCAGTGGTTGAGAGTCCGCCTGCCGATGCAGGGGATACGGGTTTGTGCCCCGGTCTGGGAGGATCCCATATGCCGCGGAGCGGCTGGGCCCGTGAGCCATGGCCGCTGAGCCTGTGCGTCCGGAGCCTGTGCTCCGCAACGGGAGAGGCCACAACAGTGAGAGGCCCGCGTACAGCAAAAAAAAAAAAAAAAAAAAAAAAAAAAAAGGGAAATTCTTTACAATTCCTTCAGGGTCTCTGATGAAATCTTGAATGACCCCGTGTACAATGACAGCTGGATGTGGCATAAGGCTGGACACTTGGGACTGAGAGGATTGGTGAATTTCGGTTAGCAAATGCAGACCATTCAAAGCAATAATGTGTGGCACCAATTCCATGGTTCCCAACTCTCCATGTTGAAGGGAATATTACTACAGCTATAACATGTACAGGAAACCAAGAGAAAGGTCACACCGTGAATACGAAAGGTTTCTAAAACCGAACTAACTGTCCCTCTCCTGGTGCTCCGGTTCGAATTTCCAACTGCTTATCTATCAATCTCCCAACTTGGAGAGACAGCCCCTTTAACCACCTGGTTTGCTCAGGTTGCCAATTTGGAAGAGGATGAAAGGGAAAAGGGGGAACCAATGAAAGAGTAGCTGTTAGGCATTTGGACGGGCACATGTCACTCTAAATGCCCAGCAGGAAGAAGAAGTAACCAAAGTCTCAGCCACCCGCCGTGAACAAGTATAGGTCCGGAACCAAAATTTTGGACTTGCGGTCAGCTCACAAAAAACGAGTTAGAAAATGGAGCTCAAGGGCACAGCAATTCACAAACTGGCACAGTAATAAAGGACAACTATCGTCCAAAAAATCTGTTAAGGGAAGGCAACGAGGTGACCTTCAAAGCGAGGCAGAATAGCAGGAAACAGGGCATATGGGTTTTCACGTGAATATATACAGGAGAAAACGCATACACCCTTTTTGGCCAAGCAAGCAAGCGGGCAATGCAAATCTGCACAGCAAAATAGTATCACTTCCCACCTGTCAAAAGGGACATCCACAAAATGTGTAAAAACCAGAAATCCTAGAGAGGCCCTGGAGAACTTGGAGCCTTGTTATGCTGATGGGCGGGATGTAAATTGCCAACTGCCTCTCTGGAAGAGTGCATTGTGTTCCCTAAAACAATTAAACAACAGAGCTACAGAGCCAAGGGCACTTCCATTCTAGGGAATATAACTTGGGAAAACTGAAAATCAATAAGATAGAGCCACCCCAAAATTTAGGGTGCACTACTTACAAGAATCTCAAATTGAGTACTCTCTAAATATCCCAGGATAGATAAAAATGATTCAAAAAATTGTGGTACTTATGTACGATGGATTATCCCTCAGCCATGAAATCAATGTCATAATGCCAGTAACAGGAAAATGAATGGATTCAGGTACGATGATTCTAAGTGAAATAAGTCACACAGAAAAAGAAACTTATCATAAGATAGCACTTATGAATTTTCTGTAACATGGCTACACATGAACTGAGTTAGGAAAGGGAACAGCATCTCACATTTAGAAAACACACTTATGCCTCCTTAAGGAGGAAGGAGAGGTGGGGTGATGCATAGAACCAGAGTTTGATATTAGTACAAGTACCATTCCAAAATCAAAATACGGAATAAACAAGACCTACACCTTCATCAGTGAAAGGGATGCAAAACCCAATATTCTGCGCAGAGGTATATATCTGACTAGTAAGAATCTTAAAACCTATGTATTGATATGTCACCGTAAGGGAATCAAGTGTGTCTAAACTGGCATAAACATGACAGTGAGTATCAGCTCAAACCCAGTAAAAAAAGAAATTTCAAATACAATACAAAAAAAACAGGGAAAATCTTTACAATTCCTTCAGGGGCTCTGATGAAACCTGGAATGACCCTACCTACAACGAGAGCTGGATGTGGCATAAAGCTGGACACTTGAGACTGAGAGGTTTGGTGAGACTGGGTGAGCAAATGCAGACCCTTTAAAGCAATAATATGTGGCACCCATTCCATGTGTCCCAACTCTCCATGTGTAAGGGAATATTACTACAGCCATAACATTTACGGGAAACCTAGAGAATGGACACACTTTGAATACGAAATGTTTCTAAAACTCAACATATAGTCCCTCTCCTTGTGCTCCAGTTTGAACTTCCAACGGCTTTACTATCAATCTCCCAACTTTGAACGATAGCCCGTAAAACATCCTGGTTCGCACAGGTTGCCAATTTGGCAGAGGATGAAAGGGAAGAGGGAGAACCAATGAGAGAGTAGCTGTTAGGCATTTGGACAGGTACATGTCACTTTAATTGCCTCGCAGGAAGTAGAATTAACCAATGTCTCAGCCACCCCCCGGGAACCAGTATAGGTTTTGAACCATAATTTTGGATTTGCTGTCAGCTCACAAAAACGAGTTGAAAAATGGAGCTCAGGGGCACAGCAATTTACAAACTGGCAGAGTAATAGAGGAAAACTATCGTCCAAAAATCTTTTGAGGGAAGGCAGAGAGGCGGACTTTAAAACGAGGCAGAATAGCAGGAAACAGATTTCAGGAGGTACGTTGGAATCACCTTTCAAGCACAGGAAGAGGGGCACAACTTCGACAATGATGCACTTGGCCAAAAAGGGCGTATGCGTTTTCTCCTGAGTATATTCAGGAGAAAATGCATACGCCATTTTTGGCCAAGCAAGCAAGCAGCAATGCAAATCTGCACTACAAAGAAGTATCCCTTCCCACCGGTCAAAAGGGACATCCACAAAATGTGTAAAAACCAGAAAGGCAAGACAGGCCCTGGAGATCAGGGAGCCTTGTTATGCTGATGGGCGGGATGTAAGTTGCCAACTGCCTCTCTGGAGGAGTGCATTGTGTTTCCTAAAACAAGTAAACAACAGAGCTACACAGCCAAGGGCAGTTCCAGTCTAGGGAATATACCTTGGGAAAACTGAAAATCAATAAGACAGAGCCACCCTAAAATTTAGCGCTGCACTGCTTACAAGAACCTCAACTTGGGTACACCTTAAGTATCCCAGGAAAGACAAAAATGGTTCAAGATATTGTGTTACTTACGTACGATGGAATATCACTCAGCCATGAAATCAATGTCATAAGGCCAGTAGCAGCAAAAAGAGTGGATTCAGGTACGATGATTCTAAGTGAAATAAGTCACACAGAAAAAGAAACTTATCATAAGATATCACTTATGAAGGTCCTGTAAACATGGCTACACATGAACTGAGTTAGGAAAGTTTACAGAGTAACTAATCTTATCATAAGTTATCACTCATAGCGGGAATGTACACATGACTACACATGAACTGAATTACAAACACAACAGAGTCACACATTTAGAAAACATCTTCTGCCTGCTTAATGGGAAAGCCGAGGTGGGGTGATGAATAAAACCACAGTTTTAAATTAGCACAGATACCGTTATATAAACCATGTATGTATTAGACAACACCTACTCCCGGCACAATGAACTGGACTCAACAACCCCTATTCATTGCAGAGGAATATGTCTGACTCTAAGTATTTTAAAACATATGTATTCTCATGTCTCCATAAAGGAATCATGTGTGTGTATAACGGCATGGACACAGCACTGAAATTCAGTTAAACCCACTTATAAAAATAAATTTCAAAAGCAAAATGCAAAAACAGAGAGAAAGTCTTAAAAATTACGTTCAGGGCCTGTGATGCAAGCTAGATTGACCACCTTTACACCCACAGCTGGATGAGACATAAGACTGGACACTTGGGGCTGACAAGATTGCTGACGTTGTGTGAACAAAAGAACACCACTTAGAGCAATACTGTGTGCTACCCATTCTAGTGGTCCCAACTCTCCAGGTTTAAGGGAATCTTCCTACAGTTAAAACATGCATGGGAAACCCAGTGGATGGTACACTGTGTAATTGGGAAAGTTTTCTAAAAGGTACCTCATTTTTCCTTTTGTCATGCTCGGCTTCGCCATTCCATCTGCATTACTCAAAATCTCCCCACTTGGAGTGTCAGCGCCTATACCCTCCCATTATGCACAGTTTGCAAACTGTGCAGAGGATGAACAGGAAGAGGGGAAATAAATGAGAGATTAGCTGTAGGTTTTTGGATGGGCACATGTCACTCTAGTTTCCCATCAGGAAGAAGAATTAACCAAAGTCTCAGCCTGAAGCCCCGGAACCAGACTAGGGCCTAAAGCCATCCTGCGGTATTGCAGCAAGCTCACAAATAGGCGAGTTGTAAAATGGAAATCAGGGGCACAGCAATTCACAAACTTGCAGAATTATAAAGGACAACTATCATCCAGAAATATATTGAGGAAAGGCAGTGAAGAGGATTTGAATGCAAGGCAGAATTGAAGGAAACAGATTTCAAGAGGTAGATTGGAGTCGTCTTTAAAGCACATGAAAAGCGACAGAATTTCGACAATGTTTCCCTTGGCTGAAAAGGGATTATGTGTATTTTCTTGAATATATTCGGGAAAAAATGCATATGCACTTTTTGGCTAAGCAAGCCATCAGGCATTGCAAATACACACTACAGAGAAGTGTCCCTTACATTCAGTCAAAAGGGCCATCCAAAATAGTGTAAAAACCACAAATGCAGGACAGGCCATGGAGAAAAGGGAGCCTGGTTACGCCGATGGACAGGATGTAAATTGCCAACAGCCTCTCTGGAGAACTGTATGTTGTTTTCTAAAACAGAGCTACAGAGTATAGCACACTTCCACTCATGGGCGTGTATTTTGGGAAAACTAAAAATCCACAACACACAGCCAGCCCAAAGTTTAGGGCTGCTCTGTTTACAAGAACCTCGACTTTGGTACACTTTATATATCCCAGGAAAGGAAAAAAAAAATGGATATAGATGTTGTGGTACTTATATACAATGGAATGTCACTCAGACATAAAATCAATGTCATAAGGCCAATAGCAGCATAATGAGTGGCTTTAGGTACGATGATGCTAAGTGAAATGAGCCACAAAGAAAAAGAAACTTATTGTAATATATCACTTATAGAGGAAATGTAAACATGGCTATACATGTACTGAATTTCAAAAGAGAACAGAGTTACACATTTAGAAAACACACTTATGCCTCCTTAAGGGGAAAGGTGACGTGGGGTGATGTGTAAAAGCAGAGTTTGAAATTAGCACAGATCCTATTCCATATACCAAATAGTTAATAGACAAGACCTACTCCTTTCTCAATGAACTGGACACAAAACACCCTATTCACTGAAGAGAAATATATCTGACTGGTAATAACCTTGAAACCTATGTATTTATATGTCTCCATAATGGAATCAAGTGTATGTAGATTGGCATAAACACAGATCAATGGAACAGGACAGAAAGCCCAGAGATAAACCTACATACCTATGGCTATCTCATCTATGACAAAGGAGCTAAGGATATACAATGGAGAAAAGACAGTCTCTTCAGTAATTGGTGCTGGGAAAACTGGACCCCTACACATAAAAGAATGAAATTAGAACACTCCATAACACCATACACAAAAATAAACTCTAAATTGATTAGAGATCTAAATATAAGACCAGACACTATAAAACACTTAGAGGAAACCATAGGCAGAACACTCTATGACATAAATCACAGCAAGATCCTTTTGGACCCACCTCCTAGAGAAATGGAAATAAAAACAGAAATCAACAAATGGGACCTAATGAAACTTAAAAGCTTTTACACAGTACAGGAAAACATAAACAAGATGCAAAAACAACCCTCAGAATGGGAGAAAATATTTTCAAATGAAGCAATTGACAAAGGATTAATCTCCAAACTTTACAAGCACCACATGTAGCTCAATATCACAAAAACAAACAACCCAATCCAAAAACGGGCAGAAGACCTAAATAGACATTTCTCCAAAGAAGATATACAGATTACCAAGAAACACATGAAAGGATGCTGAACATCACTAATCATTAGAGAAATGCAAATCAAAACTACCCTGAGGTATCACCTCACAGCAGTCAGAGTGGCAATCATCAAAAAAATCTACAAAACAATAAATGCTAGACAGGCCTTTATTGGAGAAAATGGAACACACTTGCACTGTGGTTGGGAATGTAAATTGATATGGGCACTAGGGAGAACAGTACGGAGGGTCTTTAAATAACTAACAATAGAAGTACCATACGACACAACAATCCAACTACTGGGCATTTGCCTTGCGAAAACCATAATTCAAAAAGAGTTATGTACAAAAATGTTCATTGCAGCTCTATTTGCATTAGCCAGGACATGGAAGCAACCTAAGTGTCCATCGACAGATAAATGGATAAAGAACATCTGGCACATATATACAATCAAATATTACTCAACCATAAGAAGAAGCAAAACTGAGTTATTTGTACTGAGGTGGATGGACTTAGAATCTGTCCTACACAGTGAAGTAAGTCAGAAAGGGAAAAACAAATACTGTATGTTAACAGAGATATATGGAATCTAATGAAGAAAAGAAAAATATTTTGAAGAACCTAGTGGCAGGACAGGATTAAGGACACAGACATAGAGAAAGGACTTGAGGGCACCGGAAGGGGGATGGGTAAGCTCGTACGAAGTGAGAGAGTGGCATGGACATAAATACATTACCAAATGTAACACCGATAGCTACTGAGAATCAGCCACATAGAACAGGGAGATCAGCTCGGTGCTTTGTGACCACATAAAGGGGTGGGATATGGTGTGTGGGAGGGAGATGCAAGAGGGAGGGGATCTGGTGATATTTGTATATGTATAGCTGATTCACTTTGTTATACAGCAGAAACGAACACTCCATTGTAAAGCAATTATACTCCAATAAACGTGTAAAAGGAAAAAAAAAAAAAGAAAGCCCAAGGATAAACCTACACACTTATGGTCAACTAATCTATGACAAAGGAAGCAAGACTATACAATGGAGATAAGACAGTCTCTTCAATCATTGGTGCTGGGAAATATGGACAGCTACATGTAAAAGAATGAAATTAGAACACTCCCCAACACCATACATAAAAATATATTCAAAATGAATTAGAGACCTTAATGTAAGACCAGACAGTATAAAACTCTGAGAGGAAAACTTACGAAGGATACTCTGACGTAAATCACAGCAAGATCTTTTTTGATCCACCTCTTATAGTAATGAAATAAAAAAGAAAACTAAACAGATGGGACTAATGAAACTTAAAAGCTTTTGCAAAGCAAAGGAAACTACAAACAAGACGAAAAGACAACCCTCAGAATGGCAGAAAATATTTGCAAAAGAATCAATGGACAAATGATTAATCTCCAATATATATAAACAGCTCATGCAGCTTAATATTAATAAAACAAACAACCCAATACAAAATGTAAGATCTAAATAGACATTTCTTCCAAGAAGACATAGAGATGGCCAGTACGCACATGAAAATCTGCTGAACATCAATAATTATTAGAGAAATGGAAATCGAAACTACAATGAGGTATCACGTCACACCTGTTAGAATGGGCATCATCAGAAAATCTACAAACAACAAATGCTGGAGAGGGTGTGGAGAAAAGGAACCTTATTCCACTATTGGTGGGAATGTAAATCGATACAGTCTCTATGGAGAACAGTATGGAGGTTCCTTAAAAAACAAAAATAGAATTACCATATAATCCAGCAATCCCACTACTGGGCATATACCCAGAGAAAACCATAAATCAAAAAGACACATTCACCACAATGTTCACTGCAGCACTATTTACAATAGACAGGTAATGAAAGCAATCTAAGTGCCCACAGACAGACGAATGGATAAAGACGTGGTACATATATACAACGGAATATTACTCAGTCATACATAGGAATGAAATTGGATCATTTGTAGAGACCTTGATGGATCTGGAGACTGTCATACAGAGTGAAGTAAGTCAGAAAGAGAAAAACAAATATTGTATATTAATGCATATATGTGGAACCTAGAAAAATGGTACAGATGAACCAGTTTGCAGGGCAGAGATAGAGACAGATGTAGAGAACAAACATATGGACACCAAGGAGGGAACGCCATGTGAGGGTGGTGGTGGGATGAATTGGGAGACTGGGATTCACATGTGCACACTTATATGTATAAAATATATATCCAATAAGAACCTGCGGTATAAAAGAAATAAATTTAAAAAAAATAAAAATAAATAAATAACATTTAATAAAATAAAACAGAAAAAAAGTTTTTCCCTTCACATAGACGTCTTTATATTAATGCATTATTTCCATGTATATATCTCCAAATTAAAAAAAAAGAGGATTAAATAAAATCTAACTTGAACCAAAAAGAAAAAAAAAAAAAAAAAAACAGAACTCACCAGTTATACAGAGGAAAATTGTATCAGGGCACTTGCTCCAGTGGTAAAAAATTCTTAAGTTGGTCAGAGGTGGGAAATCGTCTCCCATGCCATCAGCAGTGCTCCCCCCCACAAGGAGCATCCTCATTGCAAAGCTGGGGGACAGTGTCGAGGCGTCTGTGAGTAAATGTGAGCTGATCCCCAGTCCTGCTGCAGCTGAACTCTTCCCACCCTTTCCAGGTAAAACACCTGAATATGTACAAGCACTTGCAAGCCTACAGGAAGGGCTGTGGAGCCACACTAGCGAGAGCACGCAGGCCGACTTGGTGCCTGCAGGCCAGCCAGGATGGTCCTGGCCCCAGATGCTCTTCTGGAAGCTTTCCATTTCCCTGCCTGAGATACCCCTCCTGCCACAGCCCCCACTGCTTTTTTACTTCCTCACCTATGCCTGGGAAGAAATTCCAGTGGCAGGTATGGGTGACACATCCTCTTCTTTAGCAGGTGGCAGCCTGGCAACTCCTGCAGAAAGTCCAGCAGAGCCCAAATCACACTGGGCCACCCACAAAGCCACGGCCCCTCACTCCCTCCCACCACCCCAGCCCCGAAACTGCTGACGGGGCAGAGAATATGGCGTCAGTCACAGCTACAGGTGCTCTTGCTGACTGGAGAGGTGTTTATATTGACCTCAACCCAGGCACACCTGTGGGGTGGGGGCTGGCAGGCAGTGTCAGGCTGCCCAAATCAGCCAAACCTCACCCCTCAGGGGCTCACAGTTGCAGAAAATGAACCTTGCTAAAGGGGTCAGTCCCAAGGAACAGTTGTGGGCCTTGAGAGTCAGGCTAGACAAGGGGCTGCAGCTGCGGCTTGTTTTCTTATCATTTTATCTGGTCCATGTGTGGAAAACAACTTCAAGAAGACCCTATCCTAATGAGAGGAACCCAGGAGTCAGGGAGAGGAGTGATGGTGGGTGGAGACAGAGGCCTGGTGCCCTGGCTGCAGTGGAAGTGTCTGGAAGACCAGGCAGAGAGAGGCTGCACAGAGTGATAGCCAGGGTCACTGACCTGTCAGAGCTACTGTTTGTTAGTTCAAGTCCTGCTCTGAGGTGTTCTGTGTCAGCTGTGAGCGACAGGTGAGCTGGGGGTTCTCTGCAAGGTGGGCTATGTGCACAGTTCCTGTGTGTCCAGCCCTGCTGGGGTACCTGCCCAGGGGAGTTCCGTATCCTGGGAAGGGCCTGACTATGAGAGACCCATGGGCAGCTGGGTAGCTGCACAGGTGAGCTCCATACCCTGGGAGGGACTTGAACACGAGAGCCCCGTGGGCTGTGGGGTGCGGGATGCAGCCCAGGTGAGCTCCATATCCTGGGATTGGCCTGACCACGAGAGCCCCATGGGCTGCTGGAGACCTGGTAAAGGATATCAGGACAGTCAGTGAAGCCACCGAGGATCTACATCTAGTAGATCCTATTTCCTAAACCCTGCTGCTCATTCTACCATCCAACAGGCCATGGCATTCTGTATTACACTTCAATGATGCCTTCTTCTGTATTCCATTCATCTCAGAGTCACAAGAATTTTTGGCTTGTGAGTGGCAGGACACAACATGCAACAAAACCAATAATGCTGGGCCGTCCTGCCCCAATGGTTCAAAAATCCCCACACCATCATTGGGGAAATGTCCTCTAAAGACCTAAAGGTTCTACCTCTGTAAAAGGGAACCCTCCTTCAATATGCAGATGACATTCTGATCGCCAGGCCTACTAAAGACGCCTCGGAACTACCTAGCCAAGAAAGGATAGAAGGTGTCCAAGAAACAGGCTCAAATATCCCAGGCTCAGGTGACTTGCCTGGGCTTCATTCTCACAGATATTTGGAGAAACGCATCCCAGGATAGGGAAGAAGCCATTTGCAGCCTTACCTCTTTTAAACTAGAAGACAGCTTAGGGGTTCCTGGAGAGGCCAAGGTTTTCTGCATCTGGATCCCTAACTACAGTCTAATAGCTGGGCCTCTACCTGAAACACTGACACGAAAAGATGATGATCCTTTTGAATAGAATCCAGAAGCAGCCTTTCAATAATGGAAAAAGCAGTCAATTCAGATCCTTGCCCAGGAACTCACTAATTTAGCTAAACCCTTTGACCTTTACATACCCGGTCAAAGGTTAATCACCCTTGGAGACTTAGTGCAAAAAAAGGGACCACTTGAAATGGAGCAACACAAGAATGCCCTTCAGGTATGATAAACTATGGTCACCAAGGGCTTTGCCCACTGACTCATCAGGCCAGGATACTGGGGTATCTAAAAAGCTGGAAATCAGCAGCCCACAAGTCCAGCTCCCTCCTAAGGGAATAGGACCCCACGCGGTGATCCTAACCACCCATCATGTCCTGAAGTTGTAGGGGTCGCTCTGTGGACACACTGACCTCGAGTGAGGAGGCCCTCCAACTTCAACCTCCAGAGAGACAAATGGGGGCAACAGGCCCCCAAGATGACTCGTGTGACCATCACTTGACCTGGAGTTTCTCTCAGAAAACAAGAAGACTGTGCCCCGAAAGAGCAGACTACTGCTTGCAGGACTTACTGCACCCAGAGGGGAGCTAATAAGCTTGGCGGGGGAAACGTATATCACGCTTTCACCATAGAAAACACTACAGACACCACAATGATGGTGGCCAATATGGCCGGCAGGACTGCTGGCTAATTCTAAAGACCGTTGACTCAGTGGACGTCATGGTCCTGGATCACCACTGACCCTGGACTGTCTGGGAGTTGCACGGGCAGGGCTCTGACACATGGTGCTGTTTGTACATTAGTTCAGGGACCTAATTAAAGAAAGGACAGACTACTGGTCAGAGCATCTAGGCTGGCAAAAAGTCAGCCTAATGTCACTGAACAAATGTGGGGTGGGGTGAAACCTGCCACCACAGCATCTCTGCGCATCTCTTTCCTGGACCCTTAAAGGTCATTAGAATCTATAACACTTCCAATGCTGGTGCTCAGGCGGACGAGAAGTGAGGCAGCAGGCTTTGGGACAATCAACCTCACCTGGAGGCTGGTGGGGAGACGTTTTGCCCCTCCCCCTAGGTATCAGGGCTCCCACCACAGCATGAAGCAGTTACAAAAGAGGGGTCTTCACCCTCAACACCCCAAGAAAGAGGAACGGAACAAAAAGCAGAGGAGGTGTTCGTCTCTGGCAACATTCATTAAAAATTCCTGGGAGATAAAAAGAGAATCTGGGCAATAAAATAAAGTCTAACCAGTTTTTCCTTTGTGCTTTGTCTAATTTCACATGCTCCTATGGTTCCACATGCAGAGGTCCCACACCCGGCACTTCAGACCCGACTTCCTAGTCCAGAATGGCTGGGTCGACACCTCAGCTAGCGGAGTCCCATGCAGACTGCACGGCATAGAGCCTGAGCTGCAGCCAACCCAGCCCTCGAGACCTCCATCCCCTAACTCCCACTGACGCTGCCGGGATACCTACTCAGCATCCCAGCCCACAGCCCGTGGGGGAGTGCACACTCTCACCTCTCCATTCGGTTTTCAAAATAATGTTTCCTTTGCTTCTGATCCAAACTCAGTCTTGATCTGTTGGCTCCAATGACACTGGGCATGGGGACTACTGTTGGGGTCCCCTCTGGATGATCAGTAACAGAAATTGAGAACTTTGTAATTTCATTGAACAGATGTGTGAGCCAAACTGTAGTTAACATAGAGCAGTGTATAATGCTCGGGTAAAATAAGATGTTTCTAAGACTTATATTTGATATTTCCATCACTTTACTATAAGCAAGTTCAGTGAAGACGTCTGTCTTATTTGTCAGGTCAACATTAGAGAAATGAAGTGATTTATTTCCATGGTTGTACATCGAATACTCTTGGCTGAAGCTTCAATCTTGTTTTGAATGCTTTTCCATTGAAAAGGATACCTCTCTTTCAGCTCCCCCATTTCTGAGAAGTATAAAATCTTATAATTTATTATTACCAAAGGGGAAAGGTAGGAGAAGGGATAAATTAACAGTTTGGGATTAACACATACACACTGCTATGTATAAAATAGATCATCAACAAGGAACTACTGTATAGCACAGGGAACTACACTGAATATTTTGCAATAACCTATAAGGGGAAATAATCTGAAAAAGAATCGATATTTTTACTGACATCATCTATCAATGACAGATAAAATGTAACCTAAGCAAGGCCGATGGTGAGTGCTTCTGAACCTGAAGATTTCAATCATCTAAAGTTTGGGCTCTGCCTATTTCCCAAGGCCCTTAATGGACATATGTGTAGCCGTAGCTTAAAAATTCCCCAGTTTGGGGTTCGGGGAGGCACTGATTTGGAAAAATCCCTGGTGTTCTCCTTCCATGCAGGGGACCCTTCCTACAGCTAAAACATGCCTGTCACACCTAGAGGAGGTACACCGTTTGACCGGAAAGAGTTTGGAAAAGGCACCTCATCTCCTCATCGCCTGGTGCTCGGGTTCACCCCTCCAGCATCTTTCCTAACAATCTCCTCCCTTGGGGATATCAGCACCGTCAACATCCTGTTGCACACAGTTTGGAATCTGTCCAGAGGATGAAGCGGAAGGATGAGAAAAATTTAGAGACAAGTCTTAGGTGTTTGGACAGGCACATGCCACTCTAATTTCCAATCCGGAAGACAAATTCATCAAAGGCTAGAATTACCCACAGAAAGAGAATAGGGCTAGAGGAAATCCTGCTGTTTTGTGTCGAGTTTCCAAAAACACAAGTTGAAAAATGGAACTCAGGGGCACTAAAATTCATGAAACTGCAGAGTTGAAAATATCTATTGTTGAAAAATGTCTTGAGGAAAGTCACAGAAAAGGACTTGTAAACAAGGGAGAGTGGCAGTAATCAGATTTGAAGAGGTAGAAAGGTCTCCCCATTAAAGCACAAGAAAAGGGGCTGAACATCGCCAATGATGCACTTGACCCAAAAGGGCGTATGCATTTTTTTCTGAATATATTCAAGTAAAGGCCATTCACACTTTTTATCCAACCAAACAGGTGGGCACTGGAAATCAATACTACAAAATGTATCACTTCACATCAGTCAGAAGGGCCATCCACATAAAGTGTAAACACCAGAAATGCAGGACAGGGTGAGGAGAAAAGGGAGCCCTGTGAGGCTGATAGTGGAAATGTAATTTGCCAACGGCCACTCTGGAGAAGTGTATTGTGTTTGCTAAAACATCTGAAAACTGAGCTACAGAGCATAGGGCACTTGCACTCATGGGTGTATACCTTGGGAAAAACAAAAAATGACAGAAAACAGGCACCCCAAAGTTTACCACCTCTCTGTTAAAAAGGGCCTCCACTTGGATATAACCTAAATGTCCCTGGAAGGATAAAATGGATAAAAGAGATGGGGTACTTATGTAGAGTGGAATATTACTCATCCAGAAATCAATGAAATAAGGCCAGTTGTAACAACTCTGGAGGAGTTACATACGATCATTCTAAGTGACACATGTCAGAAAGAAAAAGACACATATCATAAGATGCCACTTAAAGGTGGAATCAAAAATGGCTACACATGAAATAAACTACAAAACAGAAACATAGTCAAATATGTAGAAAATAGACATAAGGCTGCTAAATGGGAAAGGTGGGGAATGGTGAGGTATTATCCAGGAGGTTGAAATTAGCAAAAATACCATTCCAAGTACCAAATTGAATAACTGGCAAGGCCTACACGGTACCTCAAAGAACTGCACTCAGTCCACTCAAGTCACTGGAAAATAATACATATGAATCATAAGCATCTGAGAAAGAATTTCTTGTTGTCTCACAGTACATGAATCAAGTGGATGTACAGCAGCAAAAAACAGAGCTTTGAAAATCAGCTGTAGCCAATATAAAAATAAATTTAAATATATTTATAAAAACAGTGAGACAGACAAAAATTCTTACAACTTGTTGAAGGGCTACGATGTAACATGGATTGAACACATGTAGACACACAGCAGGATGATATATAAGGCTGGAAGCTATGCACGCTAAGAGATGTTAGAGAGGCTGGGTGAGGAAATGCAGACCTTTTAAAGTAATACTGCCTGGTACCCATTCCATGGGTCCCAAATCTGCACTTTCAAGGGAATCTTCTGACAGTGAAAACATGCCTGGGAAACCGAGATGAATGTACACCGTGTGCTCAGGAGAGGTGTCTAAAATGCACCTCATTTTTGATCTCCTGGTGCTGGGGTTCGCCATTCCAGCCACATTACTAACAATCTCCCCACTTGGAGAATCAGCACCTTTAACCTCCTGTTTCACACAGTTTGCAATTTTTGCAGAGGATAAATGGGAAGAGGAGGAACCAATGAGAGATTAGCTGTAGTAGTTTTGACAGGCACATGTCACTCTAATTTCCCATTAGGAAGAAGAATTAACCAAAGGATCAGCCTGCCTCCCCAGAACCAGAATAGGGCCGGAAGCAATCCAATGATTTGGCGGCCAGCTCACAAAAAAAGCGAGTTGCAAAATGGAGCTCAGGAGCAGACAATTCAAAGACCTGCAAAGATATAAATGATAACCAAAGTCCAAAAATATATTCAGGTAAGGCAACGAAGAGGTTCTGAATGAGAGGCAGAATTGCAGGAAACATTTTTCAAAAGGTAGATTGTACTCACATTTAAAGCATATGAAAAGAAGCAGAATTTCTAAAATGATGCAGTTGGGCAAAAGGGTGTATGCGTTTTTTTCGTGAATATCTTCAGGAAAAAAACACATACAGAGTTTTTGGCCAACCAAGCAAGAGGGAAATGCAAATCCACACAATAAAGAAGTCTCAATTTCCACTGCTCAGAAAGTCCATCCAAAAAATGTGTACAAATCAAAAATTCAGGAGAGGCCATGGAAAACAGGGAGACTAGTCACGCTGATGGGTGGGGTATAAATATCCAAGAGCTACTCTGAAGAAGTGTATGCTGTTTCCTAAAACATCTAAAATACAAAGCCCCCGAGCAAAGGGGACTTCAACTCATGGACATATAACTTGGGAAGACTAAATATCAACAAGACACAGGCACCCCAAAGTTTAGGGCTGCTCTGCATACAAGAACCTCAACTTCGGTACACCTAAAGTATCCCAGGAAAAAGAGAAATGCATAAAGAACTTGTGGTAATTTTGTACAACGGAATATCACTCAGACGTGAAATCAATGTCATAAGGCCAGTAGCAGCATAATGAGAGGATGTAGGTATGATGATTCTAAGGGAAATTAGTCACACAGAAAAAGAATCTTATCATAAGATATCACTTACAGAGGGAATGTCAACATCACAACACATGAACTGAATTAGGAAAGAGAGCAGCGTCTCACATTTAGAAAACACTCTTATGCCTCCTTAAGGGGAAAGGAGAGGTGGGGTGATGCATAAAACCAGAGTTTGATATTAGCACAGGTACCATTCCATAAACCAAATACAGAATAGACAAGACCTACACCTTCCTCAGTGAACGGGACTCAAAGCCCCTATTCCCCACAGAGGAATATATCTGATTAGTAAGAATCTTAAAACCTATGTACTGATATGCCTCTGTAAGGGAATCAAGTGTGTCTAGACCGGCATAAACACGTCAGTGAAAATCAGCTCAACCCCATTATAAAAATGAATTTCAAAAACAAAACAAAAAACAGCGAAATTCTTACACAATTCCTTCAGGGGTTCTGATGAAACCTAGAATGACCCTATCTGCAAAGACAGCTGGATGAGACATAAGGCTGGACACTTGGGACTGAGAGGACTGGTGAGATTGGGAGAGAAAATGCAGACCCTTTAAAGTAGTAATGCATGCCACCATTCCATGGGTCCCAAATTTCCAGGTAGAAGGGAATATCACTACAGTTATAACATGTATGGGAAACCTAGAGAATGGACACCCTGTGATGGCGAAAGGTTTCTGAAAGTCTGCTACTTTTTCCTCTCCTTGTGCTACAGTTTGGCATTCCAACTACTTTACTATCAATCTCTCAACTTAGGAGAGTCATCCCCTATAACCTCCTGGTTCGCACAGTTTGCTAATTGTGCAGAGGATGAAAGGGAAGAGGGAGAACCAATCAGAGAGTAGATGTAGGCCTTTGGACGGACACATGTCACTCTAAATTCCCGTCAGGAAGAAGAATTAACCAAAGCCTCAGCCACCCACAGGGAACCAGTATAGCCACCCCTGGAACCAGTATAGGTCCTGAAGCAAAATTGTGGATTTGCGGTCAGCTCCCAAAAATGGGATTTGAAAATTGGAGCTCAGGGGCAAAGCAAATCAAAAACCTGCAGAGTTATAAAGGACTACTCTCTTCCAAAAATCTGTTGAGGGAAGGCAAAAAAGCGGACTTGAAAATGAGGCGGAATTGCACAAAACATATATCAAGAGGTAAATTGGAATCGCCTTTAAAGCACAGGAAAGGGATCACAAATTCGAGAATGATGCACTTGGCCAAAAACAGCATATGAATTTTCTCCTGAATATATTCAGGAGAAAAGGCATAGGCCCTTTTTGGCCAATCAAGCAAGTGTGCAATGCAAATCCACACTACAAAGAATTGTCACTTCCCACCGTTCAAAAAGGACATCCGAAAATCTGTAAAAACCAGAAAGGCAAGATAGAGATAACAAGGGCATAAAGCAATATGATCCCAAGGGTCATGGAGGATTGTGATGACAAGCACATGGAGCATTGTGATGACAAGATTATATATCATTTTGCTGTCAAAGGCATTGTGATGACAAGGTTCATGGAGCACTGTGATGACAAGCATCATGGAGCATTGTGATTACAGGGTTCATGGAGCATTGGGATGACAACGGCATGGAGCATTTTGATGACAAGTTTCCCGGATCATTGTGTTGTCAGGGTTCATGGAGCATTGTGATGACAGTGGTCATGGAGCATTGTTATGGCAGAGGTCATGGAGCATTGTGATGAGAACGTCATGGTGCATTGGGCTGAAAATGTTCATGGAGTATTGTGATGACAGGGGTCAAGGAGCATTGTGAAGACACGGTACTGCAGCATTGTGATGAGAAGACCATGGAGCCATGTGATGACAAGTCTCATGGAGCATACTGATGAAAAGGGTCATGGAGCATTGTGATTACAGGGGTCTTGGAGCATTGTGATGACAAGCGCATGGAACATTGGGATGAGAATGTCATGGAGCGTTCTGATGACATGCATCATGGAGCTTTGTGATGACAAGGGCATGGAACATTGTGATTACAGGGCTCTTGGAGCATTGTGATGACAAGGGCAGTGAACAATGGGATGAGAATGTCATGGAGCGTTCTGATGACATGCATCATGGAGCTTTGTGAGGACAAGGGCATGGAACATTGTGATTACAGGGGCCTTGGAGCACTGTGAGGGAAAGGGCATGTAACATTGTGATGAAAAAGGCATGGAGCCTTGTCATGACAGGGTTCAAGGAGCATACTGATGACAAGTGTCAGGGACCTTTGTGATGACAAGGGTATTGAGCATTGTGATGACAAAGATCATGGAGCATTCTGATGAGAAGACCATGGATAATTGTGATGACGAGCGTCATGGAGCACAGTAATGACAAGGGGTATGGAGCATTGTGATGACAGTGGCCATGGAGCATTGTGATGACAAGTGTCATGGAGCATTCTGATGACAAGCTTGTGGAGTATTGTGATGACAATGTCATGGAGCATTGTGATGAAAAGGGCATGGAGCATTGTGATAAAAAAGGCATGAAGCCATTTCATGACAGGTTTCAAGGAGCATACTGACGACAAGTGTCAGGGAACATTGTGATGACAAGTGAATTGAGAATGGTGATGAAAAAGATCATGGAGCATTTTGACGAAAAGGGCATGGAGTATTGTGATGACAGGCATCATGGAGCGTTGTGATGACAAGTGCTATGGAACATTGTGATGACAAGTGCTATGGAACATTGTGATCACAAGGGTTTGGAGCATTGTGATGATAGAAGTCATGGATAATTTTGTTTTCAAGGATCATGGAGCATTGGGATGACAAGGGCATGAAGCAATGTGATCCCAAGGTTCATGGAGGATTGTGATGACAATGGTAATGGAGTATTGTGATGAAAAGCAAATGGAGCATTGTGATGACAATGTCATGTAGCATTTTGCTGACACAGGCATGGAGCATTGTGATGATAAGGGTCATGGAGCACTGTGATGAGAAGCATCACGGATCATTGTGATTACAGGGGTCATGGAGCATAGGGATGGCAAGGCCATGGATCATTGTGATGACAAGTGTCATGGAGCATTGGGCTGAAAATATTCATGGAGCATTGTGATGACTAGGGAATGGTGCATTGTGATGACAAGAGTCCCGGATCACTGTGTTGTCAGGGGTCATGGAGCGTTGTGATCACAGTGGTCATGGAGCATTGTGATGATAGGTATCATGAAGCATTGTGATGAGAAGTTCCTGGAGAATTGGACTGAAAATGTTCAGGAAGTATTGTGAGGACAGGGGTCATGGAGCATTGTGATGACAAGGGAATGGAGCACTGTGATGAAAAGTTCCTGGAGCATTGTGATGAGAAGACCATGGAGCCTGGTAATAACAAGTCTCATGGAGCATTCTGATGAAATGGGGCATGGAGTATTGTGATTACAGGGGTCTTGGAGCATTGTGATGACAAGGGCATGGAGCACTGTGATTACTGGTGTCTTGGAGCATTGTGATGAAATTGGCATGGATCATTGTTATGAAAATGGTATGGAGCCTTGTCTTGACATGTTTCCAGGAGCATACTGATGACAAGTGTCAGGGAGCATTGTGATGACAAGTTTATAGAGCATTGTGATGACAAAGGTCATGGAGCACTGTGATGAGAAGAGTATGGATAATTGTGATGATGAGCGTCATGGGGCATTGTGATGATAAGTGTTATAGAACATTGTGATCACAAGGATTTGGAGCATTGTGATGAGACAGATGATCGAATATTTTTATTTCATAGTGATGACAAGAGCCTGAAGCATTATGATGATGGGCATGGTGCATTTTGATGACAGGGTTCATGAAGCATTGAGATGCAAAGGGGCATGGAGCATTGAGATTAGAGGGTTCATGGAGCATTGTGATGACAATGGCATGGATCATTGGGATGCCAAGTGTCATGGAGCTTTGTGATGACAAAGGTCATGGAGCAATTTGATGACAAGGGGTGGTGCAATGTGATGAGAAGGGCAGGGAGCAGTGTGATGACAGGGTCATAGAGCAATTTAATGAAAAGTGTCATGAAATATTTTGATGACAGGGGTTATGGAACATTGTGATATCAGTGGTCATGGAACATTGTGATGATAAGTGCATGTAGCATTGCAAAGACAGGAGTCATGGAACATTGTGATGACAGTGGTGAGGGAGTATTGTGATGAATAGTGATGTAACATTGTGATATCTGTGGTGAGAGAGCATTTTGATGATAAGTGCATGGAGAATTGTGATGACAAGTTTTATAGAGCATTGTGGTGACAAGATTGTGGAACACTGTGATGACAAGTGCAGGGTGCATTGTGATGACATGGGTCATGGTGCATTGTGCTGACAAGCGCATGGAGCATTGTGATGACAAGGGTCATGGAGCATTGTGCTGAGGAAGGCATAGAGCATTGTGATGACAAGGGTCAAAGAGCACTGTGATGAGAATTTCAAGGAGCATTGTGGTTAAATATGTCACAGAGACTGTGGATGACGAGGGCATGGACCATTGTGAAGACAAAGGTCATGAAGCATTGTGATGAATCGATTCATGGAGCATTGTGATGACAGGGGTCATAAAGCATTGTGATAACAAGGGCATGGAGCATTGTTATGACAAGGGCAGGGAACATTGCTCTAATAAGTTTCATGGATTATTGCGATGACAGTTGGAATGGCGCATTGTGATGACAAGGGCATGGAGCATTGTGATGACCAGGTCATGCAGTATTGTGAAGACAGGTGTCAGGGAGCATAGTGATGACATATGTAATGGCCCATTGTGATGACAATGGCATGGAGCATTGTGATGCCAAGTGTCATGGGGGATTCTGATGACAATGGAAATGGAGCATTGTGATGAAAATGGCTTGGAGCATTGTGATGACAAGGGTCAGGGAGCATTGTGCTGACAAGTGCATGGAGAATTGTGATGACAAGCGTCATGGAGCATTCTGATGACAATCTTGTGGAGTATTTTGATGACAATGGCATGGATCATTGTTATGAAAACGGCATGGGCATTGTGATGAAAAAGGCATGGAGCATTTTCGTGACAGGGTTCAAGGAGCATTCTGATGACAAGTGTCAGGGAGCATTGTGATGACAAGTGTATTGAGAATTGTGATGACAAAGGTCATGGAGCATTGTGATGAAATAGGTATGGAGTAATGTGATGACAGGCATCTTAGAGTGTTGTGATGACAAGTGTTATGGAATATTGTGATCACAAGGGTTTGGAGCATTGTGATGACAGAGGTCATGGATCATTTAGATTTCAAGGAGCATGGAGCATTTTGATGACAACGGCATGAAGCAATGTGATCCCAAGGTTCATGGAGGACTGTGATGACAATGGGAATGGAGAATTGTGATTACAACCGCATAGAGCATTGCAATGACAAGGTCAGGTAGTATTTTGCCGACAAAGGCATGGAGCATTGTGATGACAGGTGTCATGGCGCACTGTGATGACAAGCGTCACGGAGCAGTTTGAATACAGGGTTCATGGAGCATTGGGATGACAAGGGCATGGATCATTGTGATGACAAGGGTCATGGAGCATTGGGCTGAAAATGTTAATGGAGTATTGTGATGACAGGGGTCATGGAGCATTTTGATGAGAAGGTCATGGAGCACTTTGATGAGAAGACAATGGAAACTTGTGATGACAAGTCTCATGGAGCATTCTGATGAAAAGGGACATGGAGCATTGTGATTACAGGGGTCTTGGAGCATTGTGATGACAAGGGCATGGAGCATTGTGATGAGAAGGCCATGGAGCATTCTGATGACATGCATCATTGAGCTTTATGATGACAAGGGCATGGAGCATTGTGATTACAGGTGTCTTGGAGCATTGTGATTAACATGGCATGGATCATTGTGATGAAAAAGGCATGGAGACGGGTCATGACAGGGTTAATGGAGCATACTGATGACAAGTGTCAGGGAGCATTGTGATGACAAGTGTATTAAGCATTGTGATGACAAAGGTCATGGAGCATTGTGATGAGAAGACCATGGATAATTGTGATGATGAGCGTCAAGGTGTGTTGTGATGATAAGTATTATGGAACATTGTGATCACCAGGGTTTGGAGCATTGTGATGACAGAGGTCATGGAGCATTTTGATTTCATTGTGATGACAATAGCCTGAAGCATTATGAGGATGGGCATGGTCCATTGTGATGACATGGTTCATGGAGCATTGAGATGAAAACACGCATGGAGCATTTTGATTACAAGGGTCTTGGAGCATTGTGATGACAAGGGCATAGAGAATTTTGATGACAGGACCATGGAACATTCTGAAGACATGCGTCATGTAGCTTTTTGATGACAAGACATGCTTTTGGAGTATTTTGATGACAATGGCATGGAGCATTGTGATGAAAACGGCATGGGGCATTGTGATGAAAAAGTCATGGAGTCTTTTAGTGACAGGGTTCAAGGAGCATTCTGATGACAAGTGTCAGGGAGCACTGTGATGACAAGTGTATTGAGAATTGTGATCACAAAGGTCATGGAGCATTGTGATGAAAAGGGCATGGAGTATTGTGATGACAGGCATCATGGAGCATTGTGATGACAAGTGTTATGGAACACTGTGATCACAAGGTTTGGGAGCATTGTGATGACAGAGGTCATGGATCATTTTGATTTCAAGGAGCATGGAGCATTGTGATGACAAGGGCATGAAGCAATGGGATCCCAAGGTTCATGGAGGATAGTGATGACAATGGTAATGCAGTATTGTGATGACAAGCACATAGAGCATTGTAATGACAAGGTCATGTAGCATTTTGCTGACAAAGGCATAGAGCATTGTGATGACAGGTGTCATGGGGCACTGTGATGAAAAGCGTCACAGAGCATTGTGAATACAGGGGTCATGGAGCATTGGGATGACAAGGGCATGGATCATTGTGATGACAAGGGTCATGGAGCACTGGGCTGAAAATGTTCATGGAGTATTGTGATGAAAGGGGTCATGGAGCATTGTGATGACTAGGGAAAGGATCATTGTGATGACAAGAGTCCCGGATCATTGTGTTGTCAGGTGTCATTGAGTGTTGTGATGACAGTGATCATGGAGCATTGTGATGATATTGGTCTTGGAGCATTGTGATGAGAATGTCATGGGGCATTGGGCTGAAAATGTTCATGGAGTATTGTGATGACAGGCTTCATGGAGCATTGTGATGACAAGGGAATGGAGCATGGTGATGACAAGTTCCTGGAGCATTGTGATGAGATGACCATGGAGACTTGTGTTGACAAGTCTCATGGAGCATTCTGATGAAAAGGGGCATGGAGCATTTTGATTACAGGGGTCTTGGAGCATTGTGATGACAAGGGCATTGAGCTTTGTGTGGAGAAGGCCATGGAACATTCTGATGACATGCGTCATGGAGCTTTGTGATGACAAGGGCATGGAGCTTTGTGATTACAGGGGTCTTGGTGCATTGTGATGACAGAGGTAATGGAGAATTGTGATGAGAAGAGAATGGAGCATTGTGATTACAAGGTTTATGGAGCATTGCGATGACAAATTTCTGGACCGTTGGGATGAAAAGCGTGTCGCACATTGTGATGACAAGTGTCATGGAGCATTTTTCTAACAAAGGCATGGAGCATTGTGATGACAAGTGTCACGGAGCATTGTGATGAAAATTTCATGGAGCATTGTGGTTACAAAGGTAACAGTGCCTTGTGATAACACGGGTATCGACCATTGTGATGACAAATGTTATGAAGAGTTGTGATGACTGGAGTCACAGAGCATTGTGATGACAGGGGTCATGGAGCATTGTGATGAAAAGAGCATGGAGCATTGTGCTGAGAATGGCATAGAGCATTGTGATGACATGTGTCATGGAGCATTGTGATGACAAGCGTCACGGAGCATTGTGAATACAGGGGTCATGGAGCATTAGGATGACAAGGGCATGGATCATTGTGATGACAAGGGTCATGGAGAATTGGGCTGAAAATATTTCTGGAGTATTGTGATGACGGGGGTCATGGAGCATTGTGATGACAATGGAATGGATCATGGTGATGACAAGGTCCTGGAGCATTGTGATGAGATGACCAGGGAGACTTGTGATGACAATTTTCATGGAGCATCCTGATGAAAAGGGGCATGGAGCATTGTGATTACAGGGTTCTTGGAGCATTGTGATGACAAGGGCATGGAGCATTGTGAGGAGAAGGCCATGGAACATTCTGATTACATGCGTCATGGAGCTTTGTGATGAAAAGGGCATGGAGCATTGTGATTACAGGGGTCTTGGAGCATTGTGATGACAAGGGTCATGGAGCCTTGTGATGAAAAGGCCGTGGAACATTGTAATGGCTGGTGTCATAGAGCATTGTTATGATAGAGGTAATGGAGCATTGTGATGAGAAGGTCATTGAGCATTGGTCTGAAAAGTTTCATGGATTATTGTGATGAGAGTGGGCATGGAGCATTGTGATGACAAGGGCACGGAACACTGTGATACATGGGTCATGGAGGATTGTAATCACAAGGGCATGGAGCATTGTGATGAGATGGGCATCGAGCATTGAGATGACAAGTGTCATGGTGCTTTGTGATGACAAAGGCATGGAGCCATGTGATGAGAGGGTTCATGGAGCATTGTGATGACAATGTCATGGAGCCATGTGATGAGAGGGTTCATGGAGCATTGTGATGACAATGACATGGAGCATTGTGATGCCAAGTGTTATGGAGCTTTGTGATGACAAAGGTCATGGAGCATTTTGATGACAATGGTGTGGTGCATTGTGATGAGAATGGCAGGGAGCATTTTTATGACAGGGTCATGCAGCAATTTGATGAAAAGTGTAATGGAACATTTTGGTGACAGGGGTTATAGAACATTGTGATGCCAGGGGTCATGGAGCTTTGGGATGAAAAGGGTCATGGAGCATTTTGATGACAGGGGTTATGGAACATTGTGATGTCAGGGGTCATGGAACATTGTGCAGATAAGGGGATATAGCATTGTGATGACAGGGGTCATGGAACATTTTGATAACAGGGATGAGGGAGGATAGTGATGACTATTGATGGAACATTGTGATATCTCATGTGAGAGAGCATTTGGATGAGAAGTTCATGGAGCATTGTGATTACAAGTTTTATGGAGCATAGCGATGATAAGTTTGTGGATCATTGTGATGAAAAGCACATGGCACATTGTGAGGACAAGGGGAATGGAGCATTGTTCTGACAAAGGCATGGAGCATTGTAATGACAAGGGTCACGGAGCACTGTGATGAAAAGTTCATGGAGCATTTTAGTTAAAATGGTCACAGAGCCTTGTGATATCGCGGGCATGGACCGTTGTGATGACAAACGTCATGAAGCATTGTGATGACTGGAGACACGGGGCAGTGTGATGACAGGGGTCATGGAGCATTGTGATGACAAGGGCATGGAGCACTGTGATGACAGGGGCAAGGAGCATTGGTTTGACAAGTTTCATAGATGATTGTGATGACATTGGACATGGTGCATTGTGATGACAAGGGCATTGAGCATTATGATGACAAGATCATGGAGTATTGTGAAGACAGTTGTCAGGGAGCACTGTGATGACATATCTCATGGTCCATTGCGATGACAATGGCATGGAGCATTGTGATGCGAAATGTAATGAAGGATTGTAATGACAAATATAATGGAGCATTGTGATGACTAGGGCTTGGAGCATTATGATGACAAGGGCCATTGAGAATTTTCATGAAAATGTCGTGAAGCATTGTGATGACAAGGTCCTGGAGCATTGTGATGAGAAATCCTTGGAGCCTTGAGATGACAAGTCTCATGGAGCATACTGATGAAAAGGGGCAAGGAACATTCTGATTACAGGGGTCTTGGAACATTGTGATAACAAGGGCATGGAGCATTGTGATGACAAGGGCATGGAGCATTGGTCTAATAAGATTCATGGATTATTGCGATGACAGTTGGAATGGCGCATTGTGATGACAAGGGCATGGAGCATTGTGATGACCAGGTCAGGCAGTATTGTGAAAAGAGGTGTCACGGAGCATTGTGATGACATATGTATTAGCCCATTGTGATGACAATGGCATGGAGCATTTTGATGCCAAGTGTCATGGAGGATTCTGATGACAAAGGTAAAGGAGCATTGTGATGACAATGGCTTGGAGCATACTGATGACAAGGTTCAGGGAGCATTGTGCTGACCAGTGCATGGATAATTGTGATGACAAGGGTCATGGAGCATTCTGATGAAAAGCTTGTGGAGTATTTTGATGACAATGGCATGGAGCATTGTGATGAAAACGGCATGGGGCTTTGTGAAGAAAAATGCAAGGAGCCATTTTGTGACAGGGTTCAAGGAGCCTTCTGACGAAAAGTGTCAGGGAGCATTGTGATGACAAGTGTATTGAGAATTGTGATCACAAAGGTCATGGAGCATTGTGATGAAAAGGGCATGGAGTATTGTGATGACAGGCATCATGGAGCATTGTGATGAAAAGTGTTATGGAACATTGTGATCACAAGGGTTTGGAGAATTGTGATGACAGAGGTCATGGTTCATTTTGATTTCAAGGAGCATGGAGCATTGTGATGACAAGGGCATGAAGCATTGGGATCCCAAGGTTCATGGAGGATAGTGATGACAATGGTAATGCAGTATTGTGATGACAAGCACATAGAGCATTGTAATGACAAGGTCATGTAGCATTTTGCTGACAAAGGCATAGAGCATTGTGATGACAGGTGTCATGGGGCACTGTGATGAAAAGCGTCACAGAGCATTGTGAATACAGGGGTCATGGAGCATTGGGATGACAAGGGCATGGATCATTGTGATGACAAGGGTCATGGAGCACTGGGCTGAAAATATTCATGGAGTATTGTGATGAAAGGGGTCATGGAGCATTGTGATGACTAGGGAAAGGAGCATTGTGATGACAAGAGTCCCAGATCATTGTGTTGTCAGGTGTCATTGAGTGTTGTGGTGACAGTGATCATGGAGCATTGTGATGATATTGGTCTTGGAGCATTGTGATGAGAAGGTCATGGGGCATTGGGCTGAAAATATTCATGGAGTATTGTGATGACAGGCTTCATGGAGCATTGTGATGACAAGGGAATGGAGCATGGTGATGACAAGGTCCTGGAGCATTGTGATGAGATGACCATGGAGACTTGTGTTGACTAGTCTCATGGAGCATTCTGATGAAAAGGGGCATGGAGCATTGTGATTACAGGGGTCTTGGAGCATTGTGATGACAAGGGCATGGAGCATTGTGTGGAGAAGGCCATGGAACATTTTGATGACATGCGTCATGGAGCTCTGTGATGACAAGGGCATGGAGCTTTGTGATTGCAGGGGTCTTGGTGCATTGTGATGACAGAGGTAATGGAGAATTGTGAGGAGAAGGGAATGGAGCATTGTGATTACAAGGTTTATGGAGCATTGCGATGACAAATTTCTGGACCGTTGGGATGAAAAGCGTGTCACACATTGTGATGACAAGTGTCATGGAGCATTTTTCTAACAAAGGCATGGAGCATTGTGATGACAAGTGTCACGGAGCATTGTGATGAAAATTTCATGGAGCATTGTGGTTACAAAGGTAACAGTGCCTTGTGATAACACGGGTATCGACCATTGTGATGACAAATGTTATGAAGAATTGTGATGACTGGAGTCACGGAGCATTGTGATGACAGGGGTCATGGAGCATTGTGATGAAAAGAGCATGGAGCATTGTGCTGAGAATGGCATAGAGCATTGTGATGACATGTGTCATGGAGCCTTGTGATGACAAGCGTCACGGAGCATTGTGAATACAGGGGTCATGGAGCATTAGGATGACAAGGGCATGGATCATTGTGATGACAAGGGTCATGGAGAATTGGGCTGAAAATATTCCTGGAGTATTGTGATGACGGTGGTCATGGAGCATTGTGATGACAATGGAATGGATCATGGTGATGACAAGGTCCTGGAGCATTGTGATGAGATGACCAGGGAGACTTGTGATGACAAGTTTCATGGAGCATCCTGATGAAAAGGGGCATGGAGCATTGTGATTACAGGGGTCTTGGAGCATTGTGATGACAAGGGCATGGAGCATTGTGAGGAGAAGGCCATGGAACATTCTGATTACATGCGTCATGGAGCTTTGTGATGAAAAGGGCATGGAGCATTGTGATTACAGGGGTCTTGGAGCATTGTGATGGCAAGGGTCATGGAGCCTTGTGATGACAAGGCCGTGGAATATTGTGATGGCTGGTGTCATGGAGCATTGTTATGACAGAGGTAATGGAGCATTGTGATGAGAAGAGCATTGAGCATTGGTCTGAAATATTTCATGGATTGTTGTGATGAGAGTGGGCATGGAGCATTGTGATGACAAGGGCAGGGAGCATTGTGATTAGAAGGGCATCGAGCATTGTGACGACAAGTGTCATGGTGCTTTGTGATGACAAGGGCATGGAGCCATATGATGAGAGGGTTCATGGAGCATTGTGATGACAATGACATGGAGCATTTTGATGCCAAGGGTCATGGAGCTTTGTGATGACAAAGGTCATGGAGCATTTTGATGACAAGGGTGTGGTGCATTGTGATGAGAAGTGCAGGGAGCATTTTGATGACAGGGTCATGCAGCAATTTGATGAAAAGTATAATGGAACATTTTGATGACAGGTGTTATAGAACACTGTGATGCCAGGGGTCATGGAGCTTTGGGATGAAAAGTGTCATGGAGCATTTTGATGACAGTGGTTATGGAACATTGTGATGTCATGGGTCATGGAACATTGTGATGATAAGGGGATGTAGCATTGTGATGACAGGGGTCATGGAACATTGTGATAACAGATTTGAGGGAGGATTGTGATGACTAGTGATGGAACATTGTGATATCTCTGGTGAGAGAGCATTTGGATGAGAAGTTCGTGGAGCATTGTGATTACAAGGTTTATGGAGCATAGCAATGACAAGGTTGTGGATCATTGTGATGAAAAGCGCATGGCACATTGTGATGACAAGTGTCATGGAGCATTGTTCTGACAAAGGCATGGAGCATTTGATGACAAGTGTCATGGAGCATTGTGATGAAAATTTCGTGGAGCATTGTGGTTTAAACGGTCACAGAGCCTTGTGATGACGCGGGCATAGACCGTTGTGATGACAAACGTTATGAAGCATTGTGATGACTGGAGTCACGGGGCATTGTGATGACAGGGGTCATGGAGCATTGTGATGACAAGGGCATGGAGCACTGTGATGACAGGGGCATGGAGCTTTGGTCTGACAAGTTTCATAGGAGATTGTGATGACAGTGGACATGGTGCATTGTGATGACTAGGGCATGGAGCATTGTGAAGACAAGGGCATGGAGTATTGTGAAGACAGGTGTCAGGGAGCATTGTGATGACCTATGTCATGGTCCATTGCGATGACAATAGCATGGAGCATTGTGATGCCAAATGTAATGGAGGATGTGATGACAAATATAATGGAGCATAGTGATGACTAGGGCTTGGAGCATTATGTTGACAAGGGCCATTGAGAATTTTCATGACAATGTCGTGACACATTCTGATGACAAGGTCCTGGTGCATTGTGATGAGAAAACCATGGAGGCTTGTGATGACAAATCTCAAGGAGCATACTGATGAAAAGGGGCCTGGAGCATTTTGATTACAGGGGACTTGGAACATTGTGATACAAGGGCATGGAGCATTTTGATTACAGGTGACTTGGAACATTGTGATACAAGGGCATGGGGCATTGTGATGACAAGGGCATGCAATATTGTGAAGAGTGGTGTCAGGGAGCATTGTGATGACATATGTAATGGCCCATTGTGATGACAATGGCATGGAGCATTGTGATGCCAAGTGTAATGGAGGATTCTAATGACAAAGGTAATGGAGCATTGTGATGACAAGGGTTTGGAGCATTGTGATGACAAGGGTCATTGAGCATTGTGTTGACAAGTGCATGGATAATTGTGATGACAAGAGACATGGAGCATTCTGATGACAAGCTTGTGGAGTATTTTGATGACAATTGCATGGAGCATTGTGATGAAAATTGCATGGGGCTTTGTGATGAAAAAGGAATGGAGCCTTTTGGTGACAGGGTTCAAGGAGCACTCTGACGACAATGTCAGGGAGCATTGTGAGGCAAAGTGTATTGAGAATTGTGATGACAATGGTCATGGAGCATTGTGATGAAAAGGGCATGGAGTATTGTGATGACAGGCATCATGGAGCTTTGTGATGACAAGTGTTACGGAACATTGTGATCACAAGGGTTTGGAGCATTGTGATGACAGAGGTCATGGATCATTTTGATTTCAAGGAGCAGGGAGCATTGTGATGACAAAGGCATGAAGCAATGTGATCCCAAGTTTCATGGAGGATTGTGATGACAATGGTAAAGGAGTATTGTGATGACAAGCGCAAAGAGCATTGTAATGACAAGGTCATGTAGCATTTTGCTGACAAATGCATGGAGCATTGTGATGACAAGTTTCTTGGAGCACTGTGATGACAAGCGTCACGGAGCATTGTGAATACAGGGGTCATGGAGCATTGGGATGACAAGGGCATGGATCATTGTGATGACAAGGGTCATGGAGCATTGGGCTGAAAATGTTCATGGAGTACTGTGATGATATGGGTCATGTAGAATTTTGATTTCATTGTGCTGACAATAGCCGGAAGCATTATGATGATTGGCATGATGCATTGTGATGACAATGTTCATGGATCATTGAGATGAAAAGGGGCATAGAACATTGTGATTACAGTGTTCTTGGAGCCTTGTGATGAGAAGGGTCATGGATCCTTGTGTTGACAAGGCCAAGGAACATCGTGATGGCAGGGGTCATGGAGCATTGTTATGAGAGGGGTAATGGAGCATTGTGATGGCAAGGGCATGGAGCATTGTGATGAGAAGGTCATGGAGCATTCTGATGACATGTGTCATGTAGCTATGTGAAGACAAGTGCATGGAGCAATGTGATGAGAGCGTTCATGGAGCATTGTGATGACAATGACATGGAAGATTGTGATGCCAAGGGTCATGGATCTTTGTGATGACAAAGGTCATGGAGCATTTTGATGGCAAGGGCGTTGTGCATTGTGATGAGAAGGGCAGGGAGCATTGTGATGACAGGGTCATGGAGCAATTTGATGAAAAGTGTCATGGAACATTTTGATGACAGGTGTTATGGAACATTGTGATGTCATGGGTCATCGAACATTGTGATGATTTGTGCATGTAGCATTGTGATGACAAGAGTCATGGTACATTGTGATGACAGTGGTGAGGGAGTATTGTGAAAAAATAGTGATGTAGCATTGTGATATCAGTGGTGAGAGAGCATTTTGATGAGAAGTGCATGGAGCATTGTGATGACAATTATTATGGAGCATTGTGATGACAAGATTGTGGAGCACTGTGATGACAAGCGCATGGTTCATTGTGATGACATGTGTCACGGAGCATTGTGCTGACAAGCGCATGGAGCATTGTGATGGCAAGGGTCATGGAGCACTGTGCTGAGAAAGGCATAGAGCATTGTGATGACAAGGGTCAAAGAGCATTGTGATGAATAGTTCATGGAGCATTGTGGTTAAAATGGTCACAGAGACTGTTGATGACGAGGGCATGGACCATTGTGATGACCAAGGTCATGAAGCACTGTGATGACTGGAGTCACGGAGCATTGTGATGACAGGGGTCATGGAGCATTGTGATAACAAGGACATGGAGCATTGTGATGACAAGGGCATGGAACATTTTTCTAGTAAGTTTCATGGATTATTGTGATGACAGTTGAAATGGCGCACTGTGATGACAAGGCCATGGAGCATTGTGATGACCAGGTCATACAGTATTGTGAAGACAGGTGTCCGGGAGCATTGTGATGAGATATGTAATGGCCCATTGTGATGACAATGGCATGGAGCATTGTGATGCCAAGTGTCATGGAGGATTCTGATGACAAAGGTAATGGAGCATTTTGATGACAATGGCTTGTAGCATTGTGATGACAAGGGTCAGGGAGCATTGTGCTGACAAGTGCATGGAGAATTGTGATGACAAGGGTCATGGAACATTCTGATGACATGCTTGTGGAGTATTTTGATGACAATGGCATGGGGCATTGTGAAGAAAACGGCATGGGGCATTGTGATGAAAAAGGCATGGAGCCTTTTCATGACAGGTTTCAAGGAGCATTCTGGCGACAAGTTTCAGGAAGCATTGTAATGACAAGTGTATTTTGAATTGTGATGACAATGATCATGGAGCATTGTGATGAAAAGGGCATGGAGTATTTTGATGACAGGCATCATGGAGCGTTGTGATGACAAGTGTTATGGAACATTGTGCTCACAAGGGTTTGGAGAATTGTGATGACAGAGGTTATGGATTATTTTGATTTCAAGGAGCATGGAGCATTGTGATGAAAAGGGCATGAAGCAATGTGATCCCAAGGTTCATGGAGGATTGTGATGACAATGGCAATGGAGTATTGTGATGACAGGCGAATAGAGCATTTTAATGACAAGGTCATGTAGCATTTGCTGACAAAGGCATGGATCATTGTGATGACAGGTGTCATGGAGCACTGTGATGACAAGCGTCAAGAAGCATTGTGAATACAGTAGTCATGGAGCATTGGGATGACAACGGCATGGTTCAATGTGATGACAAGGGTCATGGAGCATTGGGCTGAAAATGTTCATGGAGTATTGTGATGACAGGGGTCATGGGGCATTTTGATGACTAGGGAATGGAGCATTGTGATGACAAGTGTTCCGGATCATTGTGTTGTCAGGTGTCATGGTGTGTTGTGGTGACTGTGGTCATGGAGCATTGTGATGATACTGGCCATGGAGCATTGTGATGAGAAGGTCGTGGAGCATTGTGATTACAGGTGTCTTGGTGCATTGTAATGAAAAGGGAATATATCATTTTGATGAAAAAGGCATGGAGCCTTGTCATGACAGGTTTCAAGAAGCGTACTGACGAAAAGTGTCAGGGAGCATTGTGATGACAAGTGTATTGAGCATTGTGATGACAAAGGTCATGGAGCATTGTGATGAGAAGACCATGGATAATTGTGATGATGAGCGTCATGGGGTGTTGTGATGATAATCTATGGAACATTGTGATCACAAGGGTTTGGAGCATTATGATGACAGAGGTCATGGAGAATTTTGATTTCATTGTGATGACAATAGCCTGAAGCATTATGATGATGGGCATGGTGCATTGTGATGACAGGGTTCATTGAGCATTGAGATGAAAAGGGGAATGGAGCATTGTGCTTACCGTGGTCATGGAGCATTGTGATGACAAGGGCATGGAGCATTGTGATGAGAAGTCCATGGAACATTCTGATGACATGCGTCATGGAGCACTGTGATGACAAGGGCATGGAGCATTGTGATTAAAGTGGTCTTGCAGCATTGTGAAGACAAAGGTCATGGAGCCTTGTAATGACATGCCATTGAACACTGTGATGGCAGGGGTCATGGAGCATTGTTATGACAGAGGTAATGGAGCATTGGGATAAGAATGGCATTGAGCTTTGGTCTAAAATGTTTCATGGTTTATTGTGATGAGAGTGGGCATGGAGCACTGGGATGACAATGGCACGGAACACTGTGATACATGGTTCATGGAGGATTGTAATGTCAAGGGCATGGAGCAGTGTGATGAGAAGGGCATCGAGCATAGTGATGACAAGTGTCATGGAGCTTAGTGATGACAAGGGCATGGAGCAATGTGATGAGAGTGTTCATGGAGCATTGTGATGCCAAGGGTCATGGAGATTTGTTATGACAAATAACAGGGAGCATTTTGATGACAATGGTGTGGTGCACTGTGATGAGAAGGGCAGGGAGCATTTTGATTACAGGTTCATGCAGCAATTTGATTAAAAGTGTAATGGAACATTTTGAGGGCACGGGTTATAGAACACTGTGATGTCAGGGGTCATGGAGCTTTGGGATGAAAAGGGTCATGGTGCACTTTGATGACAGGGTTTATGGAACATTGTGATGCCAGGGGTCATGGAACATTGTGATGATAAGTGTATGTAGCATTGTGATGACAGGTGTCATGGAATATTATGATTACCGGGGTGTGGGAGTATTGTGATGACTAGTGATGGAACATTGTGATATCTCTGGTGAGAGAGAATTTGGAAAAGTAGTGCATGGAGCATTGTGATTACAAGGTTTATGGAGCATAGCGATGACAAGGCTGTGGACCGATGTGATGAATAGCACGTGGAACATTGTGATGACAAGGGTAATAGAGCATTGTTCTGACGAAGACATGGAGCATTGTGATGAGAAGTGTCACGGAGCATTGTGATGAAATGTTCATGGAGCATTGTGATTACAAAGGTCACAGAGCCTTGTGATGACGCGGGCAAGGACCGTTTTGATCACAAACTTTATGAAGAATTGTGATGACTGGAGTCATGGAGAATTGTGATGATAGGGGTCATGGTGCATTGTGATGACAAAGGCATGGAGCAGTGTGATGACAGGGGCATGGAGCATTGGTCTGACAAGTTTCATAGATTATTGTGATGACAGTGGACATGGTGCATTGTGATAACAAGGGCATGGATCATGGTGATGAGAAGGTCATGGAGTATTGTGAAGACAGGTGTCAGGAAGCAATGTGATGACATATGTCATGGTCCATTGCGATGACAATGGCATGGAGCATTGTGATGCCAATTGTAATGGAGGATTGTGATGACAAATAAAATGGAGCATTGTGATGACTATGGCTTGGAGCACTATGATGACAAGGGCCATTGAGAATTTTCATGGCAATGTCGTGAAGCATTGTGATGACAAGGTCCTGGAGCATTGTGATGAGATATCCATGGAGCCTTGTGATGACAAGTCTCATATAGCATACTGATGAAAAGGGGCATGGACCATTGTGATTACAGGGATCTTGGAACATTGTGATGAAAATGGCATGGAGCATTGTGAAGAGAAGGCCAAGGAGCATTCTGAGGACATGCGTCATTGAGCTCTGTGATGACAAGAGCATGGAGCATTGTGATTACCGGGGTCTTGGAGCATTGTGATGAAAAGTGCATGGATCATTGTGATGAAAAAGGCATGGAGCCTTGTAATGACATGGTTCAAGGAGCATACAGACAACAATTGGCAGGGAGCATTGTGATGACAAGTGTATTTATCATTGTGATGACAAAGGTCATGGAGCATTGTGATGAGAAGACCATGGATAATTGTGATGACGAGTGTCATGGGGCATTGTGATGACAAGAGTTATGGAATATTGTGATCACAAGGGTTTGGAGCATTGTTATGACAGAGGTCATGGAGCATTTTGATTTCATTTTGATGACAATAGCATGAAGCATTATGATGATGGGCATGGTGCATTGTGATGACAGGGTTCATGGATCATTGAGATAAAAAGGGGCATGGAGCATTATGATTACAGGAATCATGGATCATTGAGATGAAAATGGGCATGGAGCATTGTGATTACAGGGGTCTTTGATCAATGTGATGAGAAGGGTCATGGAGACTTGTGATGACAAGGTCATGGATCATCGTGATGGCAGGTGTCATGGAGCATTGTTATGACAGGTGTAATGGAGCATTTTGATGGCAAGGGCATGGAGCATTGTGATGAGAAGGCCATGGAGCATTCTGATGACATGTGTCATGGAGCTTAGTGATGACAAGCGCATGGAGCAATGTGATGCCAAGGGTCATGGATCTTTGTGATGACAAAGGTCATGGAGCATTTTGATGGCAAGGGCATTGTGCATTGTGATGAGAAGGGCAGGGAGCATTGTGATGACAGGGTCATGGAGCAATTTGATGAAAAGTGTCAAGGAACATTTTGATGACAGGAGTTATGGAACATTGTGATGTCAGGGGTCATCGAACATTGTGATGATAAGTGCATGTAGCATTGTGATGACAGGAGTCATGGAAAATTGTGATGACAGAGGTGAGGGAGTATTTTGACGAATAGTGATGTAACATTGTGATATCAGTGGTGAGAGAGCATTTTGATGAGAAGTGCATGGAGCATTGTGATGACAAGTTTTATGGAGCATTGTGATGACAAGATTGTGGAGCACTGTGATGACAATGGCTTGGAACATTGTGATGACAAGGGTCAGTGTGCATAGTGCTGACAAGTGCATGGAGAATTGTGATGACAAGGGTCATGGAACATTTTGATGACAGGGCCTATGGAACATTGTGATGTCAGGGGTCATGGAACATTGTGATGATAAGGGGATGTAGCATTGTGATGACAGGGTCATGGAACATTGTGATTGCAGGGGTGAGGGAGTATTGTGATGACTAGTGATGGAACACTGTGATATCTCTGGTGAGAGAGCATTTTGATGAGAAGGGCATGGATCATTGTGATTACAAAATTTATGGAGCATTGCAATGATAAGGTTGTGGACCGTTGTGATGAAATGCGCCTGGCAAATTGTGATGACAATGGTCATGGAGCATTGTTCTGACAAAGACATGGAGCATTGTGATGACAAGGGTCACAGAGAATTGTGATGAAAAGTTCATGGAGCATTGTGGTTACAAAGGTCACAGAGCCTTGTGATGACCCTGGCATGGACCATTGTGATGACAAACGTTATGAAGCATTGTGATGACTGGAATCACGGAGCATTGTGATGACAGGGGTCATGGAGCATTGTGATGACAAGGGCATGGAGCATTGTGATGAAAAAGGCATGGATCATTGTGATGAAAAAGGCATGGAGCCTTGTAATGACAGGGTTCAAGGAGCATACAGACAACAAGTGGCAGGGAGCATTGTGATGACAAGTGTATTGATCATTGTGATGACAAAGGTCATGGAGCATTGCGATGAAAAGGGCATGGAGTATTGTGATGGCAGGCATCATGGAGCATTGTGATGACAAGTGTTATGGAATATTGTGATCACAAGGGTTTGGAGCATTGTTATGACAGAGGTCATGGAGCATTTTGATTTCATTGTGATGACAATAGCATGAAGCATTATGATGATGGGCATGGTGCATTCTGATGACAGGGTTCATGGATCATTGAGATGAAAACCGGCATGGAGCATTGTGATTACAGGGGTCTTGGAGCATTGTGATGAGAAGAGTCATGGAGCCTTGTGATGACAAGTCCATGGAACAACGTGATAACAGGGTTCATGGAGCATTGTTATGACAGGGGTAATGGAGCATTGTGATGGCAAGGGCATGGAGCATTGTGATGAGAAGGCCATGGAGCATTCTGATGACATGTGTCATGGAGGTTTGTGATGACAAGGACATGGAGCAATGTGATGAGAACCTTCATGGAGCATTGTGATGACAATGACATGGAGCATGGTGATGCCAAGGGTCATGGATCTTTGTGATGACAAAGGTCATGGAGCATTTTGATGACAAGGGCGTTGTGCATTGTGTTGAGAAGGGTAGGGAGCATTGTGATGACAGGGTCATGGAGCAATATGATGAAAAGTGTCATGGAACATTTTGATGAGAGTGGTTATGGAACATTGTGATGCCAGGGGTCATCGAACATTGTGATGATAAGTGCATGTAGCATTGTGATGACAGGAGTCATGGCACATTTTGATGACAGAGGTGAGGGAATATTGTGACAAATAGTCATGTAACATTGTGATATCAGCGGTCAGAGAACATTTTGATGAGGAGTGCATGGATCATTGTGATGACAAGGCTCAAAGAGCATTTTGATGAAAATTCCATATAGCATTGTGGTTAAAAAGGTCACAGAGACTGTTTATGAGGAGGGCAAGGACCACTGTGATGACAAAGGTCATGAAGCATTGTGATAACTGGAGTCATGGAGCATTGTGAGGACAGGGGTCATGGAGCATTGTGATAACAAGGGCATGGAGCATTGTGATGACAAGGGCATGGAGCATTGGTCTAATAAGTTGCATGGATTATTGCGATGACAGTTGGAATGGCGCATTGTGATGACAAGGGCATGGAGCATTGTGATGACCAGGTCATGCAGTATTGTGAACACAGGTGTCAGGGAGCATTGTGATGACATATGTAATGGCCCATTGTGATGACAATGGCATGGAGCATTGTGAGGCCAACTGTCATGGAGGATTCTGATGACAAAGGTAATGGAGCATTGTGATGGCAATGGCTTGGAGCATTGTTATGACAAATGTCAGGGAGCATTGTGCTGACAAGTGCATTGAGAATTGTGAAGACATGTGTCATGGAGCATTCTGATAACAAGCTTGTGGAGTATTTTGATGACAATGGCATGGAGCATTGTGATGAAAACGGCATGGGGCTTTGTGATGAAATAGGCATGGAACCTTTTCGTGACAGGGTTCAAGGATCATTCTGATGACAAGTGTCAGGGAGCATTGCGATGACAAGTGTATTGAGAATTGTGATGACAAATGTCATGGAGCATTGTGATGAAAAGGGCATGGAGTATTGTGATGACAGGCATCATGGAGTGTTGTGATGACAAGTGTTATGGGACATTGTGATTCCAAGTGTTTGGAGCACTGTGATGACAGAGGTCATGGATCATATTGATTTCAAGGAACATGGAGCATTGTGATGACAAGAGCATGGATCATTGTGATGACAAGGTTCATGGAGCACTGTGATGACAAGTGTCTTGGAGCATTGTGATTACAGGGTTCATGGAGCATTGGGATGACAAGGGCATGGAGCATTTTGATGACAAGATTCCCGGATCATTGTGTTGTCAGTGTTCATGGAGCGTTGTGATGACAGTGGTCATGGCGCATTGTGATGACAGAAGTCATGGAGCATTGTGATGAGAACGTCATGGAGCATTGGGCTGAAAATGTTCATGGAGTATTGTGATGACAGCGCTCAAGGAGCATTGTGATGACAAGGTACTGGAGCATTGAGATGAGAAGACCATGGAGCCATGTGATGACAAGTCTCATGGAGCATTCTGATGAAAATGGTGATGGAGCATTGTGATTACAGGGGTCTTGGAGCATTGTGATGACAAAGGCATGGAACATTGGGATGAGAATGTCATAGAGCGTTCTGATGACATGCATCATTGAGCTTTGTGCTGACAAAGGCATGGAGCAATGTGATGACAAGGGTCAACGAGCATTGTGATGAAAATTTTATGGAGCATTTTGGTGACAAAGGTCACAGAGCCTTGTGATGACGAGGGCATGGACCATTGTGATGACAAAGGTCATGAAGCATTGTGATGACTGGAGTCACGGAGCATTGTGATGACAGGGGTCATAGAGCTTTGTGATGAAAAGGCAATGAGCATTGTGATGACAGGGGCATGGAGCATTGGCCTGACATGTTTCATGGATTATTGTGATGACAGTGGGCATGGTGCAATGTGATGACAAAGGCATGGAGCATTGTGATGAGAAGGTCATCGAGTATTTTGAAGACAGGTCTCAGGGAGCATTGTGATGACATATGTCATGGTCCATTGCGATGACAATGGAATGGAATATTGTGATGCCAAGTGTCATGGAGGATTGTGATGACAAAAGTAATGGAGCATTTTGATGACAAGGGCTTGGAGCATTGTGATGACAAGGGACATGGAGCATTGTGATGACAAGGGCATGGAGCATTGTGATGACAAGGGCCATTGAGAATTGTGATGACAAGTTCATGAAGCATTGTGATGACAAGTTCATGGAGCTTCCTATGACAGGGGTCATGGAGCATTGCGATGACAAGTGCATAGAGAATTGTGATGACAAATCATGTAACACGGTGATGAGAAGTGTCATGGTGCACAGTGATGCCAAGAACGAGGAGAATTGTGATGACAGGGGACATGGAGCATTGTGATGACCAGGGCATGGAGCATTGTGATGGCAAGCCCGTGGAGCTTTTTGATGAGAAGACCATGGATAATTGTGATGACGAGCGTCATGGAGCACTGTAATGACAAGGGGAATGGAGCATTGTGATGAGAGTGGCCATGGAGCATTGTGATGACAAGGGTCATGGAGAATTTTGATGACAAGGGGGTGGAGCATTCTGATGAGAAGACCATGGATAATTGTGATGACGAGCGTCATGGAGCACAGTAATGACAAGGGGTATGGAGCATTGTGATGACAGTGGCCATGGAGCATTGTGATGACAAGTGTCATGGAGCATTCTGATGACAAGCTTGTGGAGTATTGTGACGACAATGGCATGGAACATTGTGATGAAAAGGGCAATGAGCATTGTGATAAAAAATGCATGAATCCATTTCATGAGAGGTTTCAAGGAGCATTCTGACGACAAGTGTCAGGGAACATTGTGATGACAAGTGTATTGAGAATGGTGATGAAAAAGATCATGGAGCATTTTGATGAAAAGGACATGGAGTATTGTGATGACAGGCATCATGGAGCATTGTGATGACAAGTGTTATGGAACATTGTGATCACAAGTGTTTGGAGCATTGTGATGGTAGAAGTCATGGATCATTTATTTTCAAGGTGCATGGAGCATTGTGATGACAAGGGCATGAAGCAATGTGATCCCAAGTTTCATGGAGGATTGTGATGACAATGGTAATGGAGTATTGTGATGACAAGCAAATGGAGCATTGTGATGACAAGGTCATGTAGCATTTTGCTGACACAGGCGTGGAGCATTGTGATGATAAGGGTCATGGAGCACTGTGATGAGAAGCATCACGGATCATTGTGATTACAGGGGTCATGGAGCATAGGGATGGCAAGGGCATGGATAATTGTGATGACAAGTGTCATGGAGCATTGGGCTGAAAATGTTCATGGAGCACAGTGATGTCTAGGGAATGGAGCACTGTGATGACAAATGTCCCGGATCACTGTGTTGTCAGGGGTCATGGAGCGTTGTGATGACAGTGGTCATAGAGCATTGTGATGATAGGGATCATGAAGCATTGTGATGAGAAGTTCCTGGAGAATTGGACTGAAAATATTCAGGAACTATTGTGAGGACAGGGGTCATGGAGCATTGTGATGACAAGGGAATGGAGCACTGTGATGAAAATTTCCTGGAGCATTGTGATGAGAAGACCATGGAGCCTTGTAATAACAAGTCTCATGGAACATTCTGATGAAAAGGGGCATGGAGTATTGTGATTATAGGGGTCTTGGAGCATTGTGATGACAAGGGCATGGAGCATTGTGATTACATGGGTCTTGGAGCATTGTGATGAAAATGGCATGGATCATTGTGATGAAAATGGCATGGAGTCTTGTCATGACAGGGTTCAAGGAGCATATTGACGACAAGTGTCAGGGAGCATTGTGATGACAAGTGTATTTGAGAATTTTTATGACAAATATCATGGAGCATTGTGATGAGAAGACCATGTATAATTGTGATGACGAGCGTCATGGGGCATTGTGATGACAAGTGTTTTGGAATATGGTGATCACAAGGGTTTGGAGCATTGTTATGACAGAGGTCATGGAGCATTTTGATTTCATTCTGATGACAATAGCATGAAGCATTATGATGATGGGCATGGTGCATTGTGATGACAGGGTTCATGGATCATTGAGATGAAAAGGGGCATAGAGCATTGTGATTACAGGGTTCTTGGAGCATTGTGATGAGATGGGTCATGGAGCTTTGTGATGAAAAGGCCATGGAACATAGTGATGGCAGGGCTCATGGAGCATTGTTATGACAGGGGTAATGGAGCATTGTGATGACAAGGGCATGGAGCATTGTGATGAGAAGGTCATGGAGCATTCTGATGACATGTGTCATGGAGCTTTGTGAAGACAAGGGCATGGAGCAATGGGATGAGAGCGTTCATGGAGCACTGTGATGACAATCACATGGAGCACTGTGATGCCAAGGGTCATGGATCTTTGTGATGACAAAGGTCATGGAGCATTTTGATGGCAAGGGCATTGTGCATTGTGATGAGAAGGGCAGGGAACATTGTGATGACAGGGTCATGGAGCAATTTGATGAAAAGTGTCATGGAAAATTTTGATGACAGGTGTTCTGGAACATTGTGATGTCAGTGGTCATCGAACATTGTGATGATAAGAGCATGTATCATTGTGATGACAGCTGTCATGGAACATTGTGATGACAGGGGTGAGGGATTATTGTGACAAATAGTGATGTAGCATTGTAATATCAGTGGTGCGAGAGCATTTTGATGAGAAGTACATGGAGCACTGTGATGACAAATTTTATGGAGCATTGTGATAACAAGATTGTGGAGCACAGTGATGACAAGCGCATGGTGCATTGTGATGACATGTGTCATGGAGCATTGTGCTGACAAGCGCATGGAGCATTGTGATGACAAGGGTCAAAGAGCATTGTGATGAAAAGTTCATGGAGCACTGTGGTTAAAAAGGTCACAGAGAGTGTTGATGACGAGGGCATGGACCACTGTGATGACAAAGTCATGAAGCATTGTGATGACTGGAGTAACGGAGCAGTGTGATGACAGGGGTCATGGAGCATTGTGATAACAACGGCATGGAGCATTGTGATGACAAGGGAATGGAACATTGGTCTAATAAGTTTCATGGATTATTTCGATGACAGTTGGAATGACACATTGTGATGACAAGGGCTTGGAGAATTGTGATGACCAGATCATGCAGTATTGTGAAGACAGTTGTCAGGGAGCATTGTGATGACATATGTAATGGCCCATTGTGATGACAATGGCATGGAGCATTGTGATGCCAAGTGACATGGAGGATTCTGATGACAAAGGTAATGGAGCATTGTGATGACATTGGCTTGGAGCATTGTGATGACAAGGGTCAGGGAGCATTGTGCTGACAAGTGCATGGAGAATTGTGATGACAAGGGTCATGGAGCATTCTGATGACAAGCTTGTGGAGTATTTTGATGACAATGGCATGGAGCACTGTGATGAAAACGGCATCGGGCATTGTGATGGAAAAGGCATGGAGACTTTTCATGACAGGGTTCAAGGAGCCTTCTGATGACAAGTGTCAGTGAGCATTGTGATGACAAGTGTATTGAGAATTGTGATGACAAAGGTCATGGAGCATTGTGATGAAAAGGGTATGGAGTATTGTGATGACAGGCATCATGGAGCATTGTGATGACAAGTGTTATGGAACAATGTGATCACAAGGTTTTGGAGCATTGTGATGACAGAGGTCATGGATCATTTTGATTTCAAGGAGCATGGAGCATTGTGATGACAAGGGCATGAAGCAATGTGATCCCAAGGTTCATGGAGGATTGTGATGACAATGGAAATGGAGTATTTTGATTACAAGTGCATAGAGCATTGTAATGACCAGGTCATGTAGCATGTTGCTGACAAAGGCATGGAGCATTGTGATGACATGTGTCATGGAGCACTGTGATGACAAGGGAATGGAGCATGGTGACGACAAGTTCCTGGAGCATTGTGATGAGAAGACCATGGAGACTTGTGATGACAAATCTCATGGAGCATTCTGATGAAAAGGGTCATGGAGCATTGTGATTGCATTGGTCTTGGAGCATTGTGATGACTAGTGCATGGAGCATTGTGATGAGAAGGCCATGGAGCATTTTGATCACATGCGTCATGGAGTTTTGTGATGACAAGGGCATGGAGCATTTGTGATTACAGGGATCTTGGAGCATTGTGATGAAAAGGGCATGGATCATTGTGATGAAATAGGCATGGAGCCTTGTCATGACAGGGTTCAAGGAGCATACTGACGACAAGTGTCAGGGAGCATTGTGATGACAAGTGTATTGAGCATTGTGATGACAAGATCATGGAGCTTTGTGATGAGAAGACCATGGTTAATTCTGATGATGAACGGCAGCATTGTGATGATAAATGTTATGGAACATTGTGATCACAAGGGTTTGGAGCATTATGATGACAGAGGTCATGGAGAATATTGATTTTATTGTGATGACAATAGCCTGAAGCATTATGATGATGGGCATGGTGCATTGTCATGACAGAGTTCATGGAGGATTGAGATGAAAAGGGCATGGAACATTCTGATGACATGCGTCATGGGGCTTTGTGATGACAAGTGCATGGGGCATTGTGATTTCAGGGGTCTGGAGCATTGTGATGACAAGTGTTATGGAACCTTGTGATGACTAGGCCGTGGAACATTGTGATGGCAAGGGTCATGGAGCATTGTTATGACAGTGGTCATGGAGCATTTTGATTTCATTGTGATGACAATAGCATGAAGCATTATGATGATGGGCATGGTGCATTGTGATGACAGGGTTCATGGATCATTGAGATGAAAAGGGGCATAGAGCATTGTGATTAGAGGGTTCTTGGAGCATTGTGATGAGAAGGGTCATGGAGCTTTGTGATGACAAGGCCATGCAACATCGTGATAGCAGGGGTCATGGAGCATTGTTATGACAGGGGTAATGGAGCATTGTGATGGCAAGGGCATGGAGCATTGTGATGCCAAGTCATTGAGCATTTTTATGACAAGGGTGTGGTGCATTTTGATGAGAAGGGCAGGGAGCATTTTGATGACAGGGTCATGGAACAATTTGATGACAGGTGTTATGGAACATTGTGATGTCAGGGGTCATGGAGCATTTTTATGAAAAGGTTCATGGAGCAGTTTGATGACAGGTGTTATGGAACATTTTGATGTCAGGGGTCATCGAACATTGTGATGATAAGTGCATGTAGCATTGTGATGACAGATGCCATGAAACATTGTGATGACAGTGGTGAGAGAGTATTGTGACAAATAGTGATGTAGCATTGTGATATCAGTGGTGAGAGAGCATTTTGATGAGAAGTGCATGGATCATTGTGGTGACAAGTTTTATGGAGCACTGTGATGACAAATTTGTGGATCATTGTGATGACAAGTGCATGGTGCATTGTGATGACATGTGTCATGGAGCATTGTGCTGAGAAAGGCATAGAGCATTTTGATGACAAGGGTCAAAGAGCATTGTGATGAAAATTTCATGGAGCATTGTGATTAAAAAGGTCACAGAGACTGTTGATGACGAGGACATGGACAATTGTGATGACAAAGTTCATGAAGCATTGTGATGACTGGAGTCACGGAGCATTGTGATGAAAGGGGTCATGGAGAATTGTGATAACAAGGGCATGCAGCATTGTGATGACAAGTGGATGGAACAGTGGTCTATTTAGTTTCATGGATTATTGTGATGACATTTGCAATGGGGCATTGTGATGACAAGGGCATGGAGAATTGTGATGCCAATTGTCATGTAGGATTCTGCTGTCAAAGATAATTGAGCATTGTGATGACAATGGCTTGGAGTATTGTGATGACAAGGATCAGGGAGCATTGTGCTGACAAGTGCATGGAGGTTTGTGATGACAAGGGTCATGGAACATTCTGATGACAAGCTTGTGGAGTATTTTGATGACAATGGCATGGAGCATTGTGATGAAAACGGCATGGGGCATTGTGATGAAAAAGGCATGGAGCCTTTTCGTGACAGGGTTCAAGGAGCATTCTGACGACAAGTGTCAGGGAGCATTGTGATGACAAGTGTATTGAGAATTATGATGACAAAGGTCATGGAGCATTGTGATGAAAAGGGCATGGATTTTTGTGATGACAGGCATCATGGAGCGTTGTGATGACAAGTGTTATGGAACACTGTGATCAGAAGGGATTTGAGCATTTTGATGACAGAGGTCATGGATCATTTTGATTTCAAGGAACATGGAGCATTGTGATGACAAGGGCATGAAGCAATGTGATCCCAAGGTTCATGGAGGATTGTGATGACAATGGTAATGGAGCATTGTGATGACAAGTGCATAGAGCATTGTAATGACAAGGGCATGTAGCATTTTGCTGACAAAGGCATGGAGCATTGTGATGACAGGTGTCATGGAGCACTGTGATGAAAAGCGTCACGGAGCATTGTGAATACAGGTGTCATGGAGCATTGGGATGACAAGGGCATGCATCACTGTGATGGCAAGGTTCATGGAGCATTTGGCTGAATATGTTCATGGAGTATTGTGATGACAAGGGAATGGAGCATGGTGATGACAAGTTCCTGGAGCATTGTGATGAGAAGACCATGGAGACTTGTGATGACAAGTCTCATGGAGCATTCTGATGAAAAGGGTCATGTAGCATTTTGATTACAAGGGTCTTGCAGCATTGTGATGACAAGGGGATGGATTATTTTGATGACAAAGGCATGGAGCCTTTTCATGAGAGGGTACAAGGAGCATACTGACGACAAGTGTCAGGGAGCATTGTGATGACATGTGTATTGAGCATTGTGATGACAAAGATCATGGAGCATTGTGATGAGAAGACCATGGATAATTGTGATGATGAGCGTCATGGGGTGTTGTGGTGATAAGTGTAATGGAACATTGTGATCACAAGGGTTTGGAGCATTATGATGACAGACATCATGGAGAATATTGATTTCATTGTGATGACAATAGCCTGAAGCATTATGATGATGGGCATGGTGCATTGTGATGACAGGGTTCATGGAGCATTGAGATGAAATGGGGCATGGAGCATTGTGTTTACAGGGGTCTTGGAGCATTGTGATGACAACGGCTTGGAGCATTGTGATGAGAAGGCCATGGAACTTTCTGATGACAAGCGTCATGGAGCTTTGTGATGACAAGGGCATGGAGCATTGTGATTTAAAGGGCCTTCAGCATTGTGATGACAGGTGTCATGGAACCTTGTGATGACTAGTCCGTGGAACATTGTGATGGCAGGGGTCATGGTGCATTGTTATGACAGAGGTAATGGAGCATTGTGATGAGAAGGGTATGGAACATTTGTCTGCAATGTTTCAGGGATTATTGTGATGAGAGTGGGCATGGAGCATTGTGATGACAAGGGTACGGAACACTATGATACATGGGTCATGGGGGATTGTAATGACAAGGCCATGGAGCATTGTGATGAGAAGGGCATCGAGCATTGTGATGACAAGTGTCATGGAGCTTTGTGACGACAAGGGCATTGAGCAATATGATGGGAGGGTTCATGGAGCAATGTGATGACAATGACATGGAGCATTGTGATTCCAAGGGTCATGGAGCTTTGTGATGACATGTCATGGAGCATTTTGATGACAAGGGAATGGTGCATTGTGATGAGGAGGGCAGGGAGCATTTTGATGACCGGGTCGTGCAGCATTTTGATGAAAAGTGTAATGGAACATTTTGATGGCAGGAGTTATAGAACATTGTGATGTCAGGGGTCTTGGAGCTTTGGGATGAAAAGGATCATGGAGCATTTTGATGACAGGGGTTATGGAACATTGTGATGTCAGGGGTCATGGAACATTGTGAAGATAAGGGGATGTAGCAGTGTGATGACAGGTTCATGGAACATAGTGATTACAGGGGTGAGGGAGTATTGTGATGACTAATGATGGAACACTGTGATATCTCTGGTGAGAGAGCATTTTAATGAGAAGTGCATGGAACATTGTGATTACAAGTTTTATGGAGCATGGCAATGACAAGTATGTGGACCATTGTGATGAAATGCGCGTGGCACATTTTGAAGGCAATGGTCATGGAGCATTGTTCTCACAAAGAAATGGAGCATTGTGATGACAAGGGTCACAGAGAATTGTGATGAAATGTTTATGGATCATTGTGGTTACAAAGGTCACAGAGCCTTGTGATGACACGGGCATGGACCATTGTTATGACAAACGTTATGAAGCATTGTGATGACTGGAGTCACGGAGCATTGTGATGTCATGGGTCATGGAGCATTGTGATGACATTTGTCATGGAGCACTGTGCTGACAAGTGCATGGAGCATTGTGCTGACAAGGGTCATGGAGCATTGTGCTGAGAAAGTCATAGAGCATTGTGATGACAAGTGTTAAAGAGCATTGTGATGAAAAGTTCATGGAGCATTGTGGTTAAAAAGTTCACAGAGACTGTTGATGATGAGGGCATGGACCATTGTGGTGACAAAGGTTATGAAGCATTGTGATGACTGGAGTCACGGAGCATTGTGATGGCAGGGGTCATGGAGTATTGTGATAACAAGGGCATGGAGCATTGTGAGGACAAGGGCATGGATCATTGGTCTAATAAGTTTCATGGATTATTGCGATGACAGTTGGAATGGTGCATTGTGATGACAAGGGAATGGAGCATTGTGATGACCAGGTCATGCAGTATTGTGAAGACAGGTGTCAGGGAGCATTGTGATGACATATGTAATGGCCCATTGTGATGACAATGGTATGGAGCATTGGGATGTCAAGTGTCATGGAAGATTCTTATGACAAAGGTAATGGAGCATTGTGATGACAATGGCTTGGAGAATTGTGATGACAAGGGTCATGGAACATTCTGATGACAAGCTTGTGGAGTATTTTGATGACAATGGCATGGAGCATTGTAATGAAAACGGCATGGGCATTGTGATGAAAAAAGCATGGAGCCTTTTCGTGACAGGGTTCAAAGAGCATTCTGATGACAAGTGTCAGGGAGCATTGTGACGACAAGTGTATTGAGAATTGTTGTGACAAAGGTCATGGAGCATTGTGATGAAAAGTGCATGGAGTATTGTGATGACAGTCATCATGGAGCGTTGTGATGACAAGTGTTATGGAACTTTGTGATCACAAGGGTTTGGAGCATTTTGATGACAGAGGTCATGGAGAATATTGATTTCATTGTGATGACAATAGCCTGAAGCATTATGATGATGGGCATGGTGCACTGTGATGACAGGGTTCAAGGAGCATTGAGATGAAAACGGGCATGGAACATTGTGATTACAAGGGTCTTGGAGCATTGTGATGAAAAGGGCATGGAGCATTGTGATTTCAGTGGTATTGAGCATTGTGATGACAAGTGTCATGGAACCTTGTGATGACTAGGCCGTGGATCATTGTATTGGCAGGGGTCATGGGGCATTGTATGACAGGTGTAATGGAGCATTTTGATGAGAAGGGCATGGAACATTGGTCTGGAATGTTTCATGGATTTTTGTGATGAGAGTGGGCGTGAAGAATTGTGAGGATAAGGGCACAGAACACTATGATACATGGGTCATGCAGGATTGTAATGACAAGTGCATGGAGCATTGTGATGAGAAGGGCATCGAGCATTATGATGACAAGTGTCATGGAGCCTTCTGATGACAAGGGCATTGAGTAATGTGATGAGAGGATTCATGGAGCATTGTGATGACAATGACATGGAGCATTGTGATGCCAAGGGTCCTGGAGCTTTGTGATGACATGTCATGGAGCATTTTGATGACAAGGGCATGATGCATTGTGATGAGAAGGGCAGGCAGCATTTTGATGACCGGGTCATGCAGCAATTTGATGAAAAGTGTAATGGAATATTTTGATGCCAGGGGTTATAGAACATTGTGATGTCAGGGGTCTTGGAGCTTTGGGACGAAAAGGGTCATGGAGCATTTTGATGACAGGGGTTATGGAACATTGTGATGTCAGGTGTCATGGAGCATTTTGATGACAAGTGTTATGGAACATTGTGATCACAAGGGTTTGGAGCATTGTGATGACAGAGGTCATGGATCATTTTGCTTTGAAGGAGCATGGAGCATTGTGATGACAAGGGCATGAAGCAATATGATCCCAATGTTCATGGAGGATTATGATGACAATGGTAATGGAGTATTTTGATGACAAATGCATAGAGGATTGTAATGACAAGGCCATGTAGCATTTTGCTGACAAAGGCATGGAGCATTGTGATAACAGGGGTCATGGAGCACTGTGATGACAAGCGTCACGGAGCATTGTGAAAACAGTGGTCATGGAGCATAGGGATGACAAGGACATGGATCATTGTGATGACAAGGGTCATGGAACATTGAGCTGAAAATGTTCATGGAGTATTGTGATGACAGGTGTCATGGAGCATTGTGATCACTAGGGAATGGAACATTGTGATGACAAGAGTCCCGAATCATTGTGTTGTCAGGTGTCATGGAGTGTTGTGATGACAGTGGTCATGGAGCATTGTGATGTTATTGGCCAATGAGCACTGTGATGAGAAGACATTGGGTAATTGTGATGTCGAGCATCATGGATCACTGAAATGACAAGGGACATGAAGCATTGTGATGACAGGTGTCACGGAGTATTGTGATGACAGGGGTCATGGAGTATTGTGATGACAAGGGCATGGAGCTTTGTGATGACATGTGCATGGAGCATTGTGATGACAAGTGCATGGAGCATTGCAATGTCAAGTGGATGGAGAATTGTGATGACAAGAGCATGTAACGTTTTGATGAGAAGTGTCATGTAGCCTTGTGATTACAAGGACGTGGAGAATTGTGATGACAAGGGACATGGAGCATTGTGATAACCAGGGCATGGTGCATTGTTATGACATGGGTCATGGAGCATTATTATGAGAACGGCCATGGTGCATTCTGACATAAGATATCACTTATGAAGGGAATGTAAACATGGCTACATATGAACTGATTTAGGGAAGAGAAAAGAGTCTCAGATTTAGAAAAAAATCTAACGCTTGCTTAAGGGGAAATAGAGGTGGGGAGATGCACAAAACATAACATTGATATTAGCACAGGTACCGTTCCATAATCCAAAAACAGAAGAAACAAGGCCTACTCCTTCCTCAGTGAATGGAACTCAACATCCCTATTCCCCACAGAGAAATATATCTGACTAGTAAGAATTTTAAAACCTATGTATTCATATGTCTCTGTAAGGGAACCAAGTGTGTCTAGAACGATATGAACATGGCAGTGAGAATCAGCTCAAACCCACTATAGAAATGAATTTCAAAACAAAACATAAAAACAGTAAAATTCTTACACAATACCTTCAGGGGTTGTGATGAAACCTGGAATGACCCTATCTGCAATGACAGCTGGATGTGGCATAAGGCTGGTCACTTGGGACTGAGAGGATTGGTGAGATTGGGTGAAAAAATGCAGACCCTTTAAAGCAATAATGCCTGCCACCCATTCCATGGTTCCCAACTCTCCAGGTAGAAGGGAATATCACTACAGTTATAACGTGTATGGGAACCTAGAGAATGGAAACCAGCTGATGGTGAAAGGTTTCTAAAACTCTACTACTTTTTTCTCTCCTTGTGATCCAGTTTGACATTCTAACTGCTTTACTATCAATCACCCAACTTGGAAAGTCAGCCCCTATAACCTCCTGGTTCGCACAGTTGGCAAATTGTGCAGAGGATATAAGGGAAGACAGAGAACCAATGAGAGAGTAGCTGTAGGCATTTGGACGGCCACATGTCTCTCTAAATTCCCGTCACAAAGAGGAATTAACCAAAGTCTCAGCCTGCCCCCCAGAACCAGTATAAGTCCAGAAGCAAAACGGTTGATTTGCAGTCATCTCACAAAAACGCGAGTTGAAAAATGGAGCTCAGGGCCACAGCAATTCACTAACCTGCAGAGTTATAAAGGACTACTCTCTTCGAAAAATCTGTTGAGGGAAAGCCACGAGGCGGAAGGGAAAATGAGGCAGAATGGCATGAAACAGATTTCAAGAGATACATTGGAATCGCCTTTAAACACAAGAAAAGCATTACAACTTTGAAAATTATGGAAATGGCCATAAAGGGCATATGGGTTTTCACGTGAATATATTCAGGAGAAAACGCATATGCCCTTTTTGGACAAGCAAACAAACGGGCAATGCAAATCGGCACTACAAAGAAGTATCACTTCCCACTGTTCAAAAGGGACATGCGCAAAATGTGTAAAAGCCAGAAAGGCAAGACAGGCCCTGGAGAACAGGGAGCCATGTTATGCTGATGGGCGGGAAGTAAATTGCCAACTGCATCTCTGGAGGAGTACTTCGTGTTCCCTAAAACAAGTAAACAACAGAGCTACAGAGCCAAGGGCACTTCCAGTCTAGGGAATATACCTTGGGAAAAATGAAAATCAATAAGACAGAGCCACCCCAAAATTTAGGGCTGCACTGCTTACAAAAACCTCAACTTTGGTGCACCTTAAATTCCCCAGGAAAGACAAAAATGGTTCAAGAAATTGTGGTAATTATGTAAGATGGAATGTCCCTCAGCCATGAAATCAATGTCATAAGACAAGTAGCAGCAAAATGAGTGGATTCAGGTATGATGATTCTAAGTGAAATAAGTCACACAGAAAAAGAAACTTATCATAAGATATCACTTATGAAGAGCCTGTAAATATGGCTACACATCAACTGAGTTAAAAAAGAGAACAGAGTCTCACATTTAGAAAACACACTTATGCCTGCTTAAGGGGGAAGGAGAGGTGGGGTGATGCATAAAACCAGAGTTTGATATTAGTACAGGTACCGTTCCAAAAATCAAATGTGGAATAGACAAGACCTACAACTTCCTCAGTTAAAGGGACTCAAAAGCCCATATTCCCCACAGCGGAATATATCTTTCTAGTAAGAATTTTAAAACCTATGTATTGATATGTCTCCATAAGGGAATCAAGTGTGTCTAGAATGGCATAAACATGGCAGTGAGAATCAGCTCAAACCCACTATAAAAAGGACTTTCAAAAAAACCCCCAAAAAACAGGGAAATTCTTTACAATTCATTCAGGGTCTATGATGAAACCTGGAATGAACCTATCTACAGCAACAGCTGGAAGTGGCATAAGGCTGGACACCTGGGACTGAGAGGATTGGTGAGATTGGGTGAGCAAATGCACACCCCTTTAATGCAATAATACGTGGCACCCATTCCATGGGTCCCAACTCTCCATGTTGAAGGGAATATTGCAACAGCTATAACATGTACCGGAAACCAAGAGAATGTACATTTCCAAAAACCTAATATGGAATAGACAAGACCTACACCTTCCTCAGGGAAAGGGACTCAACAACCCATATTCCCCGCAGAGGATTTTATCATACTATTAAGAATCTAAAAACCTATGTATTGTTATATCTCCATAAGGGAATCACGTATATCTAAACTGACATAAACATGGCTGTGAGAGTCAGCTCAACGCCACTATAAAAAGGAATTTCAAAATCAAAAGAAAAACACCGGGAAATTCTTTACAAGTCCTTCAGGGTCTCTGATGAAACCTGGTATGACTCTACCTACAATGACAGCAGGATGTGGCATAATGCTGGACACTTGGGACTGAGAGGATTGGTGAGATTGTGTGAGCAATTGCAGACCCTTTAAAGCAATAATGCATGGCACCCATTCCATGTGTCCCAACTCTGCAGGTTGAAGGGAATTTTACTACAGCTATAACGTGTACGGGAAATCTAGAGATTGGACACACAGTGAGTAGGAAAGGTCTCTAAAACTCAACGAATAGTCCCTCTCCTGGTGCTCCAGTTTGACTTTCCAACTGCTTTACTATCAATCTCCCAACTTGCAGAGACAGCCTCTTTAACCTCCTGGTTCGCACAGGTTGCCAATATGGCAGAGCATGAAAGGGAAGAGGGTGAACGAATGAGAGAGTAGCTGTTAGGCATTTGGACGGGCACATGTCACTCTTATTTCCTGGGAGGAAAAAGAATTAACCAACGTCTCAGCGACACGCCGGGAACCAGTATAGGTCCTGAACCAAAATTTTGGACTTGCATTCAGCACACAAAAAATGAGTTGAAAAATGGAGATCAGGGGCAGACTAATTCACAAACTGGCAGAGGAGTAATGGACCGCTATCGTGCAAAAATCTGTTGAGGGAAGGCAACGAGGTGGACTTGAAAGCGAGGCAGAATAGGCGGAAACAGATTTCAAGAGGTACGTTGGATGTGCCGTTAAAGCACAGGAAGAGGGGCAAAACTTCGACAATGATGCACTTGGCCAAAAAGGGCGTATGAGTTTTCTCCTGAATATTTTCAGGAGAAAACACATAGAACCTTTTTGGCCAGGCACGCAAACGGGCAATGCGCATCTACACTACAAAGAAGTATCACTTCCCACCGGTCAAAAGGGACATCCGCAAAATGTGTAAAAACCAGAAACGCAAGACAGGCCCTGGAAAACAGGGAGCTTTGTTATGATGATGGTGGGGACGTAAGATGCCAACTGCCTCTCTGGAGGAGTGCATTGTGTTCCCTAAAAAAATAAACAACAGAGCTACAGAGCCAAGGGCACTTACAGGCTAAGGAATATAACTTGAGAAAATTGAAAACCAATAATCCAGAGCCACCCCAAAATTTAGGTTTGCACTGCTTAAAAGATCCTCGACTTGGGACCACCTTAAATATCCCAGGAAATACAAAAAGGGTTTAAGAAATTGTGGAACTTACGTACAAAGGAATATCCCTCAGCCATGAAATCAATGTCTTAAGGCCAGTAGCAGCCAAATGAGTGGATTCAGGTACGATGATTCTAAGTGAAATAAGTCACACAGAAAAAGAAACTTATCATAAGATGTCACTTATGAAGATCATGTAAACATGGCTACACATGAACTGAGTTAGGAAAGAGAACAGAGTCTCACATTTAGAAAACACTCTCATGCCTCCTTAAGGGGGAAGGAGAGGTGGGGTGATGAATAAAACCAGAGTTTGATATAAGCACATGTACCGTTCCAAAAACCAACGATGGAATAGACAAGGCCTACACCTTCCTCAGTGAAAGGGTCCCAAAACCTCATATTTCCGGCAGAGGAATATATCTGACTAGTAAGAATATTAAAATCTATGTATTGATATGTCCCCATAAGGGAATCAAGTGTGTCTAGACTGGTATAAACATAGAAGTGAGAATCAGCTCAAACCCACTATAAAATGGAATTTCAAAAACAAAACAAAAATACAGGGAAATCCTTTACAATTCCTTCAGGGTCTCTGATGAAACCTGGAATGACCCTATCTACAACGAGAGCTGGATGTGGCATAAGGCTGGACAGTTGGGACTGAGAGGATTGGTGAGACTGGATGAGCAAATGCAGACCCTTTAAAGCAATAATGTGTAGCACCCATTCCATGGGTCCAACTCTCCATGTTGAAGGGAGTATTACTACAGCTATAACATGTACGGGAAACTTAGAGAATGGACACACTGTGAATATGAAAGGTTTCTATAAGTCAACTAATAGTCCCTCTCCTGGTGCTCTGTTTTGATTTCCAACTGCTTTACTATCAATCTCCCAACTTGGACAGACAGCCCCTTTATCCTCCTGGTTCACACAGGTTGCCAATTTGGCAGAGTATGAAGGGAAGAGGAAGAACCAATGAGAGAGTAGCTGTTAGGCATTTGGACAGGTACATGTCACTCTAATTTCCCGAGAGGAAGAAGAATTAACCAAAGTCTCAGCCACCCGCTTGGAACCAGTATAGGTCTTGAACCAAAACTTTGGACTTGCTGTCAGCTCCCAAATGACGAGTTAAAAAATGGAGCTCAGGGAAACAGCAATTCTCAAACTGGCAAAGGAGTAAAAGACCACTATCGTGCAAAAATCTGTTGAGGGAAGGCACCGAGGCGGACTTCAAAGAGAGGCAGAATAGCCGGAAACAGATTTCAAGAGGTACGTACGAAGTGCCTTTAAAGCACAGGAAGAGGGGCACAACTTCGACAATGATGCACTTGTCCAAAAAGGGCGTATAAGTTTTCTCCTGAATATATTCAGGCGAAAACACATACGCCCTTTTTAGCCATGCAAGCAAGCGGGCAATGCAAATCTGCACTACAAAGAAGTATCACTTCCCACCAGTCAAAAGGGGCATCCGCAAAATATGTAAAAACCAGAAAGGCAAGACAGGCCCTGGAGAACAGGGTGCCTTGTTATGCTGATTGGCGGGAATAAGTTGAAAACTGCCTCTCTGGAGGAGTGCATTGTGTTCCATAAAACAAATAAACAACAGAGCTACAGAGCCAAGGGCACTTCCAGTCTAGGGAATATACCTTTAGAAAACTGGAAATCAGTAAGACAGAGTCACCCCTAAATTTAGGGCTGCACTTCTTTCAAGAACATCAACTTGGGTACACCTTAAATATCCCAGGAAAGACAAAAATGGTTCAAGAAATTGGGGTACTTATGTACAAGGAATATCCCTCCGCCATGTAATCAATTTCATAAGGCCATTAGCAGCAAAATGAGTGGATTCAGGTACGATGATTCTAAGTGAAATAAGTCACACAGAAAAAGAAAATTACCATAAGATATCACTTATGAAGATACTGTAAACATGGCTACACATGAACTGTGTTAGGAAAGAGAAGAGAGACTCACATTTAGAAAACATTCTTATGCCTACTTAAGGGGGATTGAGAGGTGGGGTGATGCATAAAACCAGAGTTTTAATTAGTACAGGTACCTTTCCAAAAACCTAATACGGAATAGACAAGACCTACATCTTCCTCAGGGAAAGGGACTCAACAACCCATATTCCCCTCAGAGGAATATATCTAACTATTAAGAATCTTAAAACCTATGTATTGATATATCCCCGTAAGGGCATCATGTATGTCTAGACTGGCATAAACATGGCAGTGAGAATCAGCTCAAACCCACTATAAAAAGGAATTTCAAAATCAAACCAAAAAAAACAGGGAAATTCTTTACAATTCCTTCAGGGTCTCTGATGAAACCTGGTATGACTCTATCTACAATGACAGCAGGATGTGTCATATGGCTGGACACTTGGGAATCAGAGGATTGGTGAGATTGGGTGAGCAAATGCAGAACCTTTAAAGCAATAATGTGTGGCACACATTCCATGGGTACCAACTCTCCAGGTTGAAGGAAATATTACTACAGCTATAACATGTACGGGAAACCAAGAGAATGGACCCACTGTGAACACGAAATGTTTCTAAAACTCAACTAATAGTCCCTCTCCTGGTGCTCCGGTTTGACTTTCCAATGGCTTTACTATCAATCTCCCAAATTGGAGAGACAGCCCCATTAACCTCCTGGTTTGCACAGGTTGCCAATTTGGCAGAGGATGAAAAGGAAGAGGAAGAACCAATGGGAGAGTAGCTGTTAGGCATTTGGAGGGGCACATATCACACTAATTTCCCGGCAGGAAGAAGAATTATCCAAAGTCTCAGCCACCCGCCAGGATCCAGTAACGTCCTGAACCAAAATTTTGGACTTGCATTCAGCTCACAAAAAACGAGTTGAAAAATGGAGCTCAGGAGCGCAGCAATTCACAAATTGGCAGAGTAGTAAAGGACGACTATCCTGCAAAAATCTGTTGAGGGAAGGCAACGAGGCAGACTTGAAAGCGAGGCAGAATAGCCGGAAAGAGATTTCAAGAGGTACGTTGGAAGTGCCTTTAAAGTACAGGAAGAGGGGCACAACTTCGACAATGATGCACTTGGCAAAATAGGGCGTATGAGTTTTCTCCTGAATATATTCAGTAGAAAACACATACACACATTTTGGCCAAGCAAGCAAGCGGGCAATGCAAATCTGCACTACAAAGAAGTATCACGTCTCACCGGTCAAAAGGGGCATCCGCAAAATCTGTATAAACCAGAAAGGCAAGACAGGCACTGGAGAACAGGGAGCCTTGTTATGCTGATTGGCGGGAATAAGTTGCCAACTGCCTTTCTGGAGGAGTGCATTGTGTTCCGTAAAACAAATAAACAACAGAGCTACAGAGCCAAGGGCACTTCCAGTCTAGGGAATAAACCATAGGAAAACTGGAAATCAATAAGACAGAGCCACCCCCAAATTTAGGGCTGCACTTCTTTCAAGAACCTCAACTTGGTTACACCTTAAATTTCCCAGGAATGACAAAAATGGTTCACGAAATTGTGCTGCTTATGTACAAGAAATATCCCTCAGCCATGTAATCAATGTCATAAGGCCATTAGCAGCAAAATGAGTGGATTCAGGTACGATGATTCTAAGTGAAATAAGTCACACAGACAAAGAAGCTTATCATAAGATATCACTTATGAAAATCCTGTAAACATGGCTACACATGAACTGAGTTAGGAAAGAGAACAGAGTCTCACATTTAGAAAACACTCTTATGCCTGCTTAAGGGGGAAGGAGAGGTGGGGTGATGCATAAAACCAGAGTTTGATATAAGCACATGTACCGTTCCAAAAACCTACTATGGAACACACAATACCCATACCTTCCTCAGTGAAAGGGACTCAACACACCATATTCCCCACAGAGGAATATATCTGACTAGTAAGAATCTTTAAACCTATGAATTGATATGTCTCCATAAGGGAATCAAGTGTGCCTAGACTGGCATAAACATGGCAGTGAGAATCAGCTCAAACCCACTAAAAAAAGGAATTTCAAAAACAAATGAAAAAAACTGGGAAATTCTTTACAATTCCTTCAGAGTCTTTGATGAAACCTGGAATGACCCTATCTACAACGACTGATGGATGTGGCATAAGGCTGAGACACTTGGGACTGAGAGGATGAGTTAAATTGGGTGAGCAAATGCAGACCATTTAAAGCAATAATGTGTGGCACACATTCCAAGGGTCCCGACTCTCCAGGTTGAAGGGAATATTACTACAGCTGTAACACGTAAGGGAAACCTAGAGAATGGACACACTGTGAATAGGAAAGTTCTCTAAAACTCAACGAATACTCCCTCTCCTGGTGCTCAGGTTTGACTTTCCAACTGCTTTACTATCAATCTCCCAACTTGGAGAGACAGCCGCTTTAACCTCCTGGTGTGCAAAGTTTGCCAATTTGGCAAAGGATGAAAGGTAAGAGGGAGAACCAATGAGAGAGTAGCTGTTAGGCATTTGGAGGGACACATGTCTCTCTAATTGCCCGGCAGGAAGAAGAATTAACCAAAGTCTCAGCCACCCGCCGGAAACCAGTATAGGTCCTGAACCAAAATTTTCAACTTGCGGTCAGCTCACAAAAAACGAGTTGAAAAATGGAGCTAGGGGCACAGCAATTCACAAACTGGCAGAGTAATAAATGACAACTATCGTCCAAAAATGTGTTGAGGGAAGGCAAAGAGGCAGACTTGAAAGCGAGGCAGAATAACAGGAAACAGATTTCAAGAGGTACATTGGAATCGCCTTTAAACACAGGAAGAGGGGCACAACTTCGAAAATGTTGCAGTTGGCCAAAAAGGGTGTATGCGTTTTCCCTGAATATATTCAATTCAAAACGCATATGCCCTTTTTGGCCAAGCAAGCAAGCAGGCAATGCAAATCTGCACTACAAAGAAGGATCACTTCCCACCAGTCAAAAGGGACATCTTCAAAATGTGAAAAAAACAGAAAGGCAAGACAGGCCCTGGAGAACAGGGAGCCTTGTTATGCTGATGGGCGGGATGTAAATTGCCAACTGCCTCTCTGGAGGAGTGCATTGTGTTCCCTAAAACAAGTAAACAACAGAGCTACAGAGCCAAGGGCACTCCCAGTCTTGGGAATATTCCTTGGGAAAACTGAAAATCAATAAGACACAGCCACCCCATATTTTAGGGCTGCACTACTTACAAGTACCTCAAGTTGGGTACACCTTAAATATCCGAGGAAAGAAAAAAATGGTTCAAGAAATTGTGGTACTTACGTATGATGGAATATCCCTCAGTCATGATATCAATGTCATAAGGCCAGTAGCAACAAAATGAGTGGATACATGTACGATGATTCTAAGAGAAATAAGTCACACAGAAAAAGAAACTTATCATAAGATACCAAGTATGACGGTCCTATAAACATGGCTACACATGAACTGAGTTAGGAAAGAGAACAGAGCCTCACATTTAGAAAACTCTCCGTTGCCGGCTTAAGAGGGAATGTGAGGTGGGGTGATGCATATAACCAGAGTTTGATATTCGTACAGGTAACGTTCCAAAAACCAAATACGGAATAGACAAGACCTACAACTTCCTCAGTGAAAGGGACTCATCAAACCATATTCCACGCAGACGAGTATATCTGACAAGTAAGAATCTTAAAACCTATGTATTGATATGTCTCCATAAGGGAATCAAGTCTGTCTAGACTGGCATAAACATGGCAGTGATAATCACCTCAAACACACTATAAAAATGAATTCCCCCCCAAAAAAAAACTGGGAAATTCTTTACAATTCCTTCAGGGTCTCTGATGAAACCTGGAATGACCCTATCTACAATGACAGCTGGATGTGGAATAAGGCTGGACACATGGGACTGAGAGGATTGGTGAGATTGGGTGAGCAAATGCAGACCCTTTAAAGCAATAATGCATGGCACCCATTCCATGTGTCCCATGTCTCTAGGTTGAAGGGAATATTACTACAGCTCTAACATGTACGGGAAACCTAGAGAATGGACACACTGTGAATACGAAAGGTCTCTAAAACTCAACGAAAAATCCCTCTCCTGGTGCTCCGGTTTGACTTTCCAACTGCTTTACTATCAATCTCCCAGCTTAGAGAGACAGCGCCTTTAACCTCCTGGTTCGCACACGTTGCCAATTTGGCAGTGGATGAAAGGGAATAGGGAGAACCAATGAGAGAGTAGCTGTTAGGCATTTGGACGGGCACATGTCACTCTTATTTCCCGGGAGGAAGAAGAACTAAACAAAGTCTCAGCCACCCACCGGGAACCAGTATAGTTCCTGAACCAAAATATTGGACTTGCATTCAGCTCACAAAAAATGAGTTAAATAATGGAGCAAAGGGGCACAGCAATTCACAAACAGGCAGAGTAATAATGGACAACTATCGTCCAACAATCTGTTGAGGGAAAGCACCGAGGCGGACTTGAAACCGAGGCAGAATAACAGGAAACAGATTTCAAGGGGTACGTTGGAACTGCCTTTAAAGCACATGAAGAGGGGCACAACTTTGACAATGATGCACTTGGCCAAAAAGGGCATAAGCGTTTTCTCCTGAATATATTCAGGAGAAAACACATACGCCCTTTTTGGCCAGGCAAGCAAGTGGGCAATGCAAAGCTGCACTACAAAAAAGTATCACTTCCCACCGGTCAAAAGGGACATCCACAAAATGGGTAAAATTCAGAAAGGCAAGACAGGCCCTGGAGAACAGGGAGCCTTGTTATGCTGATGGGCGGGATGTAAATTGCCAACTGCCTCTCTGGAGGAGTGCATTGTATTCCCAAAAGAAGTAAACAACTGATATACCGAGCCAAGGGCACTTCCAGTCTAGGGAATATACCTTGGGAAAACTGAAAATCAATAAGACAGAGCCACCCCAAAATTTAGGGCTTCACTGCTTACAAGAACCTCAACTTGGGTACACCTTAAGTATCCCAGGAAAGTTAAAAATGGTTTAAAAAATTTTGGTATTTACGTACGATGGAATATCCCTCAGCCATGAAATCAATATCATACGACCAGTAGCAGCAAAATGAGTGGATTCAGGTACGATGATTCTACGTGAAATAAGTCACACAGAAAAAGAATCTTATCATAAGATATCACTTATGATGGTCCTGAAAACATGGCTACACATGAAATGAGTTAGGAAAGAGAAGAGAGATTGACATTTAGAAAATATTCTTATGCCTGCTTAAGGGGGAAGGAGAGGTGGGGTGATGCATAAAACCAGAGTTTGATATAAGCACAGGTACCGTTCCAAAAACCAACTATGGAATAGACAAGACCTACACCTTCCTCAGTGAAAGGGACTCAAAACCCCATATTTCCCGCAGAGGAATATATCTGACTTGTAAGAATCTTAAAACCTATGTATTGATATGTCTCCGTAAGAGAATCAAGTGTGTCTAGACTGGCATAATCATGGCAGCGAGAATCAGCTCAAACCCACTATAAAAAGGAATTTCAAAAAGAAAACAAAAAAAACAGGGACATTCTTTACAATTCCTTCAGGGTCTCTGATGAAACCTGGAATGACCCTATCTACAACGACAGCTTGATGTGGCATAAGGCTGGACACATGGGACTGAGAGGATTGGTGAGATTGGGTGAGCAAATGCAGACCCTTTAAAGCAATAATGCATGGCACCCATTCCATGGGTCCCAACTCTCCAGGTTGAAGGGAATATTACTACAGCTATAACATGTACGGGAAACCTAGAGAATGGACACACTGTGAATAAGAAAGGTCTCTAAAACTCAACGAATAGTCCCTCTCCTGGCGCTCCGGTTTGACTTTCCAACTGCTTTACTATCAATCTCCGAACCTGGAGAGACAGCACCTTTAACGTCCAGTTTCGCACAGGTGGCCAATTTCACAGAAGATGAAAGGGAAAAGGGAGAACCAATGAGAGAGTAGCTGATAGGCATTTGGACGGGAATATGTCACTGTTATTTCCCTCGAGGAAGAAGAATTGACCAAAGTCTCAGCCACCCACCGGGAACCAGTATAGGTTCTGAACCAAAATATTGGACTTGCGTTCAGCTCAGAAAAAACGAGTTAAAAATGGAGCTCAGGGGCACATCAATTCACAAACTGGCAGAGTAATAAAGGGCAACTATCGTCCAAAAATATGTTGAGGGAAGGCAACGAGGCGAATTTGAAAGGGAGGCAGAATAGCAGGAAACAGATTTCAAGAGGTACGTTGGAATCGCCTTTAAAGCACAGGAAGAGGGGCACAACTTCGACAATGATGCACTTGGCCACAAAGGGCGTATGCATTTTCTCCTGAATATATTCAGGAGAAAACGCATATGACCTTTATGGCCAAGCAAGCAAGTGGGCAATGCAAATCTGCACTACAAAGAACTATCACTTCCCACCGGTCCAAAGGTACATCCCAAAAATGGGTACAAACCAGAAAGGCAAGACAGGCCCTGGAGAACAGGGAGCCTTGTTATGCTGATGGGTGGCTTGTAAATTGCCAACTGCCACTCTGGAAGAGTGCATTGTGTTCCCTAAAACAAGTAAACAACAGAGCTACAGAGCCAAGGGCACTTCCAGTCTAGGGAATATACCTTGGGAAAACTGAAAATCAATAAGACAGAGCCACCCCGAAATTTAGGGCTGCACTGCTTACAAGAACCTCAAATTGGGTACACCTTAAGTATCCCAGGAAAGGTAAAATTTGTTCAAAAAATTGTGGTACTTACGTATGATGGAATGTCCCTCAGCCATGAAAACAATGTCATAAGACCAGTAGCAGCAAAATGAGTGGATTCAGGTACGATGATTCCAAGTGAAATAAGTCACACAGAAAAAGAAACTTATCATAAGTTATCACTTATGAAGATCCTGTAAACATGGCTACACATGAAATGAGTTAGGAAAGAGAACAGAGTCTCACATTTAGAAAACACTCTTATGCCTGCTTAAGGGGGAAGGAGAGGTGGGGTGATGCATAAAACCAGAGTTTCATATAAGCACAGGTATCGTTCCAAAAACCAACTATGGAATAGACAAGACCTACAGCTTCCTCAGGGAAAGGGACTCAAAACCCCATATTTCCCGCAGAGGAATATATCTGACTAGTAAGAATCTAAAAACCTATGTATTGATATGTCTCCGTAAGGGAATCAAGTGTGTCTAGACTGGCATAAAGATGGCAGTGAGAATCAGCACAAACCCACTATAAAAAGGAATTTCAAAAACAAAACAAAAAAACAGCGAAATTCTTTATAATTCCTTCAGGATCTCTGATGAAACTTGGAATGACCCTATCTACAACGACAGCTGGAGGTGGCATAAGGCTGGATACATGGTATTGAGAGGATTGCTGAGATTCGTGAGCAAATGCAGACCATTTAAAAGAATAATGCATGGCATCAATTCCATGTTTGCCAAACTCCAGGTTGTAGAGAATATTACTACAGCTATAACCTGTATGGTAAACCAAGAGAATGGACACACTGTGAATATGAAAAGTTTCTAAAACTCAACGAATAGTCCCTCTCCTTGTGCTCCAGTTTGACTTTCTAACTGCTTTACTATCAATCTCCCAACCTGGAGAGACAGCACCTTTAACCTCCTGGTTCGCACATGTTGCCAATTTGGCAAAGGAAGAAAGGGAAGAGGGAGAACCAAAGAGAGAGTAGCTGTTAGGCATTTGGACGGGCACATGTCACTCTTATAACACGGGAGGAAGAAGAATTAACCAAACTCTCAGCCACCCACCGGAACCAGTATAGGTCCTGAACCAAAATATGGGACTGGCGTTCAGCTCACAAAAAACTAGTTAAATATGGAGCTATAGGGCAGAGCAATTCACAAACTGTCAGAGTAATAAAGGACAACTATCATCCAAAAATCTCTTGAGGAAAGGCAATGAGGCGGACTTGAAAGTGAGGCAGAATAGCAGGAAACAGATTTCAAGAGGTATGTTGGAATCGCCTTTAAAGCACAGGAAGAGGGGCACAACTTCGACAATGATGCACTTGGCCAAAAAGGGCGTATGCGTTTTCTCCTGAATATATTCAAGAGAAAATGCATATGCCATTTTTGGCCAAGCAAGCAAGCGGAGAATGTAAGTCTGCACTACAAAGAAGTATCACTTCCCACCCGTCCAAAGGTACATCCACAAAAATGGTAAAAACCAGAAATTCAAGACAGGCCCTGGAGAACAGGAAGCCTTGTTATGCTGATGGGCGGGATGTAAATTGCCAACTGCCTCTCTGGAGGAGGGCATTGTGTTCCCTAAAACAAGTAAACAACAGAGCTACAGAGGCAAGGACACTTCCAGTCTGGGGAATATAGCTTGGGAAAACTGAAAATCAATAAGACAGGGCCACCCCAAAATTTAGGGCTGCACTGGTTACAAGAACCTCAACTTGGGTACACCGTATATATCTCACGAAATATAAAAATGGTTCAAAAAATTGTGGTACTTACGTATGATAGAACATCCCTCAGACAAGAAATCTATGTCATAAGACCAGTAGCAGCAAAATGAGTGGATTCAGGTACGATGATTCTAAGTGAAATAAGTCACACAGAAAAAGAAACGTATCATAAGATATCACTTATGAAGATCCTGTAAACATGGCTACACATGAACGGAGTTAGGAAAGAGAACAGAGTCTCACATTTAGAAAAAAACACTTATGCCTGGTTAAGGGGGAAGGAGAGGTGGGGTGATGCATAAAACCAGAGTTTGATATAAGCACAGGTACCGTTCCAAAAACCAACTATGGAATAGAGAAGACTTACACCTTCCTCAGTGAAAGGGATTCAAAATCCCATATTTCCCACAGAGGAATATATCTGACTAGTAAGAATCTTAAAACCTATGTATTGATATGTCTCCATAAGGGAATCAAGTGTGTCTAGACTGGCATAAACATGACAGCGAGAATCATCTCAAACCCACTATAAAAGGGAATTTCAAAAACAAAACAAAAAAAACAGGGAAATTCTTTACAATTCCTTCAGGGTCTCTGATGAAACCTGGAATGACCCTATCCACAATGACAGCAGGATGTGGCATAAGGCTGGAAACATGGGAATGAGAGGATTGGTGAGATTGGGTGAGCAAATTCAGACCCTATAAAGCAATAATGCATGGCAACCATTCCATGGGTCCCAACTCTCCAGGTTGAAGAGTATATTGCTACAGCTATAAAATGTACGGGAAACCTAGAGACTGGACACACTGTGAATACGAAAGGTCTCTAAAACTCAATGAATAGTCCCTCTCCTGGTGCTCAGGTTTGACTTTCCAACTGCTTTACTATCAATCTCCCAGCTTGGAGAGACTGAACCTTTAACCTCCTGTTTCGCACAGGTTGCCAATTTGGCAGAGGATGAAAGGGAAGAGGGAGAACCAATGAGAGAGTAGCTGTTAGGCATTTGGACGGGCACATGTCACTCATGTTTCCCGGGAGGAAGAAGAATTAACCAAAGTCTAAGCCACCCAACGGGAACCAGTATAGGTCCTGAACCAAAATATTGGACTTGCGTTCAGCTCACAAAAAACGAGTTAAAAAATGGAGCTCAGGGGCACAGCAATTCACAAACTGGCAGAGTAATAAAGGACAACTATCGTACAAAAATCTGTTGAGGGAAGGCAATGTGGCAGAATTGAAAGCGAGGCAGAATAGAAGGAAACAGATTTCAACAGATACGTTGGAATCGCTTTTAAAGCACAGGAAGAGGGGCACAACTTCCAAAATGATGCACTTGCCCAAAAAGGGCGTATGCGTTTTCTCCTGAGTATTTTCAGGAGAAAACACATACGCCCTTTTTGGCCAAGCAAGCAAGCGGGCAATGCAAATCTGCACTACAAAGAAGTATCACTTCCCAAAGGTCAAAAGGGATATCCACAAAATAGGTAAAAAGCAGAAAGGCAAGACAGGGCCTGGAGTACAGGGAGCCTTGTTATGCTGATGGGCGGGATGTAAATTGCCAACTGCCTCTCTGGAGGAGTGCATTTTGTTCCCTAAAACAAGTAAACAACAGAGCTACAGAGACAAGGGCACTTCCAGTCTAGGGTATATAACTTGGGAAAACTGAATATCAGTAAGACACAGCCACCCCCAAATTGAGGGCTGCACCGCTTACAAGAACCTCAACTAGGCTACACCTTAAATATCCCAGGAAAGACAAAAATTTTTCAAGAGATTGTGGTAATTACATACGATGGAATATTTCTCTGCCATGAAATCAATGTCATCAGGCCAGTAGCATCAAATTTAGTGGATTCAGTTATGAGGATTCTAAGTGAAATTAGTCACAGAGTAAAATAAACTTATCATAAGATATCACTTATGAACGTCATGTAAACATGGCTACACATGAACTGAGTTAGTAAATAGAAGAGAGTCTCACATTTAGAAAACACTCTTACACCTGCTTAAGGGGTAAGGGGAGGTGGGGTGTTGCATAAAACCAGAGTTTGATATTAGTAAAGGCTCCATTCCAGAAACCAAATACAGAGTAGAAAAGATCTACACCTTCCTCACTGAAAAGGAATCAACACCCCATACTTCCCTCAGAGGAATATATCTGACTAGTAAGAATCTTCAAACCTATATATTGATATGTCTCCGTAAGGGATCAAGTGTGTCTAGACTGGCATAAACATGGCAGTGGGAATCAGCTCAAACTCACTATAAAAAGGAATTTCAATAACAAAACAACAAAACAGGGAAATTCTTTACAATTCCTTCAGGGTCTCTGATGAAACCTGAAATGAACCTATCTACAACTACAGCTTGATTTGGCATAATGCTGGACATTTGGGACTGAGAGGATTGGTGAGACTGGGTGAGCAAACACAGACCGTTTAAAGCAATAATGCATGGCCTCCATTCCATGGTTCCATACTCTCCAGGTGGAAGGGAATATTACTACAGCTATAACATGTACAGGAAGCCTAGAGAATGGACACACTGTGTATACGAAAGGTTTCTAAAACTCAACTAATTGTCCTTCTCCTGGTGCTACAGTTTGACTTTCCAACTGCTTTACTATCAATCTCTCAACTTGGAGAGACAGCCCCTTTAACCTCCTCGATAACACAGGTTGCCAATTTGGCAGAGGATGAAAGGATACAGGGAGAACCAATGAGAGAGTAGCTGTTAGGCATTTAGATGGGCAAATGTCACTCTAATTGCCCGGCAGGAAGAATAATTAGCCAAGGACTCATCCCCCTGCCGGGAACCAGTATAGGTCCTGAACCCAAATTTTGGACTTGCGGTCAGCTCACAAAAAACGATTTGATAAATGGAGCTCAGGGGCACAGCAATTCACAAACTGGCAGAGTAATAAAGGACAACTATCGTCCAAAAATATTTTGAAGGAAGGCAACGAGGCGGACTTGAAACCGAGGCAGAATTTCAGGAAACAGATTTCAAGAGGTACGTTGGAATCACCTGTAAAGCACAGGAAGAGGGGCACAATTTCGACAATGATTCACTTGGCCAAAAATGGTTTATTCGTTTTCTCCTGAATATATTCTGGAGAAAACGCATACACAGTTTTTGGCCAAGCAAGCAGGCGGGCAATGCAAATCTGCACTACAAATAAGTATCCCTTCCCACCGGTCAAAAGGGACATCTGCAAAATGTGTAAAAACCAGAAAGGCAAGAGAGGGCCTGCAGAACAGGGAGCCTTGTTATGCTGATGGGCGGGATGTAAGTTGGCAACTGCCTCTCTGGAGGAGTGCACTGTGTTCCCTAAAACAAGTAAACAACAGAGCTACAGAGCCAAGGGCACTTCCAGTCTAGGGAATATACCTTGGGAAAACTGAAAATCAATAAGACAGAGCCACCCCAAAATTTAGGGATGCACTGCTTACAAGAACCTCAACTTGGGTACACTTTAAGTATCCCAGGAAAGTTAAAAGTTGTTCAAAAAATTGTGGTATTTACGTACGATGGAATATCCCTCAGCCATGAAATCAATGTCATAAGACCAGTAGCAGCAAAATGAGTGGATTCAGGTATGATGATTCTAAGTGAAATAAGTCACACAGAAAAATAATCTTATCATACGATATCACTTAAGAAGATCCTGTAAACATGGCTACACATGAAGTGAGTGAGGAAAGAGAACAGTGTCTCACATTTAGAAAACACTCTTATGCCTGCTTAAGGGGGAAGGAGAGGTGGGGTGATGCATAAAACAAGAGTTTGATATAAGCACAGGTACCGTTCCAAAAACCAACTATGGAATAGACAAGACCTACAACTTCCTCGGGGAAAGGGACTCAAAATCGTGTATTTTCCGCAGAGGAATATATCTGACTAGTAAGAATCTTAAAACCTATGTATTGATATGTCTCCATCAGGGAATCAAGTGTGTCTAGACTGGCATAAACACGGCAGTGAGAATCAGCTCAAAACCACTATAAAAAGGAATTTCAATAACAAAACAACAAAACAGGGAAATTATTTACAATTCCTTCAGGGTCTCTGATGAAACGTGGAATGAACATATCTACAACTACAGCTTGATGTGGCATAAGGCTGGACACTTGGGACTAAGAGGATTGGTGACACTGGGTGAGCAAACACAGACCGTTTAAAGAAATAATGCATGGCCTCCATTCCATGGTTCCAAACTCTCCAGGTTGAAGGGAATATTACTACAGCTATAACATGTACGGGAAACCTAGAGAATGGACACACTGTGTATACGAAAGTTTTCTAAAACTCAACTAGTTGTCCCTCTCCTGGTGCTACAGTTTGACTTTCCAACTGCTTTACTATCAATCTCCCAACTTGGAGAGACAGCCCCTTTAATCTCCTGGATAACACAGGTTGCCAATTTGGCAGAGGATGAAAGGGAACAGGGAGAACCAATGAGAGAACAGCTGTTAGGCATTTGGACGGGCACATGTCACTCTAATTGCCTGGCAGAAAGAAGAATTAACCAAAGACTCATCCCGCTGCCGGGAACCAGTATAGGACCTGAACTGAAATTTTGGACTTGCGGTCAGCTCACAAAAAACGATTTGATAAATGGAGCTCAGGGGCACAGCAATTCACAAACTGGCAGTGTAATAAAGGACAACTATCGTCCAAAAATCTTTTGACGGAAGACAACGATGTGGACTTGAAAGCGAGGCAGAATAGCAGGAAAAAGATTTCAAGGGGTACTTTGGAATCACCTGTAAAGCACAGGAAGAGGGGCACAACTACGACAATGATGCACTTGGCCAAAAATAGTGTATGTGTTTTCTCCTGAATATATTCAGGAGAAAACACATACGCCCTTTTTGGCCAAGCCACCAAGCAGGCAATGCAAATCTGCAGTACAAAGAAGTATCACTTCCCACCAGTCAATAGGGACATCCACAAAATGTGTAACAATCAGAAAGGCAAGAGAGAACCTGAAGAACAGTGAGCCTTGTTATGCTAATGGGTGGAATGTAAGTTGCCAACTGCCTCTCTGGAGGAGTGCATTGTGTTCCCTAAAACAAGTAAACAACAGAGCTACAGAGCCAAGGGCATTTCCAGTCTAGGGAATATACCTTGGGAAAACTGAAAATCAATAAGCCAGAGCCACCCCAAAATTAAGGATGCACTGCTTACAAGAACCTCAACTTGGGTACAACTTAAGTATCCCAGGAAAGATAAAAATGGTTCAAAAAATTGTGGTACATTCGTATGATGGAATATCCCTCAGCCATGAAATCAATGTCATAAGACAAGTAGCAGCAAAATGATTGGATTCAGGTACGATGATTCTAAGTGAAATAAGTCACACAGAAAAAGAAACATTTCATAAGATATCACTTATGAAGATCCTGTAAACATGGCTACACATGAAGTGAGTTAGGAAAGAGAACAGAGTCCCACATTTAGAAAACACTCTTATGCCTGCTTAAGGGGGAAGGAGAGGTGGGGTGATGCATAAAACCAGAGTTTGATATAAGCACAGGTACCGTTCCAAAAACCAACTATGGAGTAGACAAGACCTACACCTTCCTCAATGAAAGGGACTCAAAACCCCATATTTCCCGCAGTGGAATATATCTGACTAGTAAGTATCTTAAAACCTATGAATTGATATGTCTCCATAAGGGAATCAAGTTTGTCTAGACTGGCATAAACATGGCAGTGAGAATCAGCTTAAACCCACTATAAAAAGGAATTTGAAAAACAAAAAAACAGGGAAATTATTTACAATTCCTTCAGGGTCTCTGATGAAACCTGGAATGACCCTATCTACAATGACAGCTGTAGGTGGCATAAGGCTGGACACATTGGACTGAGAGGATTGGTGAGATTGGGTGAGCAAATGCAGACCCTTTAAAGCAATAATGCATGGCACCCATTCCATGTGTCCCATCTCTCCAGGTTGAAGGGAATATTACTACAGCTATAACATGTATGGGAAACCTAGAGAATGGACACACTGTAAAAACGAAAGATCTCTAAAACTCAACGAATAATCCAACTCCTGGTGCTCCGGTTTGACTTTCCAACTGCTTTACTATCAATCTCCGAACCTAGAGAGACAGCACCTTTAACCTCCTGTTTTGCACAGGTTGCCAATATGGCAGAGGATGAATGGGAAGTGGGAGAACCAATGAGAGAGTAGCTGTTGGGCATTTAGACGGGCATATGTCACTCTTATTTCCCTGGAGGAAGAAGAATTAACCAAAATCTCAGCCACCCACCAAAAACCAGTATAGGTCCTGAACCAAAATATTGGAATTGCATTCAGCTTACAAATTAACGAGTTAAATAATGTAGCTCAGGGGCACAGCAATTCACAAAAAGGCAGAGTAATAAAGGGCAACTATCGTCCAACAATTTTTTGAGGGGAGGCAACGAGGCGGACTTGAAAACGAGGCAGAATAGCAGGAAACAGATTAAAGAGGTACGTTGGAATCGCATTTAAAGCACAGGAAGAGGGGCACAACTTCGACAACGATGCACTTGGCCAAAAAGGGCGTATGCGTTTTCTCCTGAATATATTCAGGAGAAAACCGCATACGCCCTTTTTGGCCAAGCAAGCAAGTGGGCAATGCAAGTCTGCACTACAAAGAAGTATCACTTCCCACCGGTCAAAAGGGACATACACAAAATGGGTAAAATCCAGAAACGCAAGACAGGCCCTGGAGAACAGGGAGCCTTGTTATGTTGATAGGCGGGATGTAAATTGCCAACTGCCTCTCTGGAGGAGTGCATTGTGTTCCCAAAAAGAAGTAAACAACAGAGCTACAGAGCCAAGGGCACTTTCTGTGTAGGGAATATACCTTGGGAAAACTAAAAATCAGTAAGACACAGCCACCCCAAAATTTAGGGCTACACTGTTCACAAGAACCTCAACTTCGGTACACCTTAAATATCCCAGGAAATATAAATATGGTTCAAAAAATTGTGGTACTTACGTACGATGGAATATCCCTCAGCCATGAAATCAATGTCATAAGACCAGTAGCAGCAAAATGAGTGGATTCAGGTACGATGATTCTAAGTGAAATAAGTCACACAGAAAAAGAAACTTATCATAAGATATCACTTATGAAGATCCTGTAAACATGGCTACACATGAACTGAGTTAGGAAAGAGAAGACAGTCTCACATTTAGAAAACACTCTTATGCCTGCTTAAGGGGGAAGGAGAGGTGGGGGGATGCATAAAACCAGAGTTTGATAAAAGCACAGGTACCGTTCCAAAAACCAACTATGGAATAGAGAAGACTTACACCTTCCTCAGTGAAAGGGATTCAAAATCCCATATTTCACGCAGAGGAATATATCTCACTAGTAAGAATCTTAAAAGCTATGTATTGATATGTCTCAGTAAGGGAATCAAGTGTGTCTAGACTGGCATAAACATGGCAGTGAGAATCAGCTCAAACCACTATAAAAAGTAATTTGAAAAACAAAAAATAATGGGAAATTCTTTACAGTGGCTTCAGGATTTCTTATGCAACCTGGAATGACCCTATCTACAATGACAGCTGGATGTGGCATAAGGCTGGACACATGGGACTGAGAGGATTGGTGAGATTGGGTGAGCAAATGCAGACCCTTTAAAGCAATAATGCATGGCTCCCATTCCATGGGTCCCATGTCTCAAGGTTGAAGGGAATATTACTACAGTTATAAAATGTACGGGAAACCTTGAGAATGGACACACTGTGAATACGAAAGGTCTCTAAAACTCAAAGAATAGTCCCTCTCCTGGTGCTCCGGTTTGACTTTCCCACTGCTTTACTATCAATCTCCCAAATTGGAGAGACAGCACCTTTAACCTCCTGGTTCGCACCGGTTGCCAATTTGACAGAGGAGGCAATGGAAGAGGGAGAGCAAATGAGAGAGTAGCTGTTAGGCATTTGGACGGGCACATGTCACTCTTATATCCCGGGAGGAAGAAGAATTAACCAAAGTCTCAGCCACCCACCGAGAACCAGTATAGGTCCTGAAACAAAATTATGGTTTTGCGTTCAGCTCACAAAAAACAAGTTAACAATGGAGATCAGGGGCACAGCAATTCAAAAACTGGCAGAGTAATAAAGGACAACTATCGTCCAAAAATCTGTTGAGGGAAGGAAACATGGCGGACTTGAATGCGAGGCAGAATAGGAGGAAACAGATTTCACGAGGTACGTAGGAATCACCTTTAAAGCACAGGAAGAGGGGCACAACATCGACAATGATGCACATGGCCAAAAAGTGCGTAAGCTTTTTCACCTGAATATATTCAGGAGAAAACGCATACAGCCTTTTTGGCCAAGCAAGCAAGGGGGCAATGCAAATCTGCACTACAAAGAAGTATCACTTGCCACCGGTCAAAAGGCACATCCACAAATTGGGTAAATACCAGAAAAGCAAGACAGGCCCTGGAGAAAAGGGAGCCTTGTATGCTGATGGGCGGGATATACATTGACAACTGCCTCTCAGGAGGAGTGCATTATGTTCCCTAAAACATGTAAACAACAGAGCTACAGAGCCAAGGGCACTTCCAGTCAGGGGAATATACCTTGGGAAAACTGAAAATCAATAAGACAGAGCCACACCAAAATTTAGGGCTGTACTGCTAACAAGAACCTCAACTACGGTACACATTAAATATACCAGGAAATATAAAAATGATTCAAAATTGTTGTACTTACATAGGATGGAATATCCCTCAGTCATGAAATCAATAACAAAAGACCAGTAGAAGCAAAATGAGTGGATTTAGGTACGATGATTCTAAGTGAAATAAGTCACACAGAAAAAGAAACGTATCATAAGATATCACTTATAAAGTTCCTGTAAACATGGCTACACCTGAACTGAGTTAGGAAAGAGAACAAAGTCTCACATTTAGAAAACACTCGTATGCCTGCTTAAGGGGGAAGGAGAGGTGGGGGGATTCATAAAACCAGAGTTTGATATAAGCACAGGTACCATTCCAATCACCAACGATGGAATAGACAAGATCTACATCTTCCTCAGTGAAAGGGACTCAAAACCCCATATTTCCCGCAGAGGAATATATCTGACTAGTAAGAATCTTAAAACCTATGTATTGATATGTCTCCATAAGAGAATCAAGTGTTTCTAGACTGACATAATCATGGCAGCGAGAATCAGCTCAAAACCACTATAAAAAGGAATTTCAAAACAAAACAAAAAAACAGGGAAATTCTTTACAGTTCCTTCAGGGTCTCCTTTGAAACCTGGAATGACCCTATCTAAAACGACAGCATGATGTGGCATAAAGCTGGAAACATGGGACTGAGAGCCTTGGTGAGATTGGGTGAGCAAATACAGACCCTTTAAAGCAATAATGCATGACACCCATTCGATGGGTCCCAACTCTCAAGGTTGAAGGGAATATTACTACAGCTATAACATGTATGGGAAACCTAGAGAATGGACACACTGTGAATACGAAAGGTTTCTAAAACTCAACGAATAGTGCCTCTCCTGGTGCTCCAGTTTGACATTCCAACAGCTTTACTATCAATCTCCCAACTTGGAGAGACAGCAACTTTAAACTCCTGGTGCGCTCATCTTGCCCATTTTGCAAAGGATGAAAGAGAAGAGGGAGAACCAATGAGAGAGTAGCTGTTAGGCATTTGGACTGGCACCTGTCACTCTTATTTCCTGGGAGGAAGAAGAATTAACCAATGTCTCAGCCACCCACCGGGAACCAGTATAGGTCCTGAAGCAAAATATTGGACTTGTGTTCAGCTCACAAAAAACGAGTAAAAAATGGAGCTATGGGGCAGAGCAATTCACAAACTGGCAGAGTATTAAAGGCCAACTATCATCCGAAAATGTGTTGAGGGAAGGCAACGAGGCGGACTTGAAACTGAGGCAGAATAGCAGGAAACAGATTGCAAGAGATTGTTGGAATCGCCTTTAAAGCACAGGAAGAGGAGCACAACATCGACAATGATGCACTTGGCCCAAAAGGGCATATTCGTTTTCTCCTGAGTATATTCAGGAGAAAAGGCATACGCCCTTTTGGGCCAAGCAAGCAAGTGGGCAATACAAGTCTTTACTACAAAGAAGTATCATTTCCAACCGGTCAAAAGGAACATCCACAAAATGGGTAAAATTCAGAAAGGCAAGACAGGCCCTGGAGAACAGGGAGCATTGTTATGCTGAAGGGTGGGATGTAAATTGCCAACTGCCTCTCTGCAGGAGTGCACTGTGTTCCCTAAAACAAGTAAACAACAGAGCTACAGAGCTAAGGACACTTCCAGTCCAGGGAATATACCTTGGGAAAATTGAAAATCAATAAGACAGAGCCACCCCCAACTTTAGGGCTGCACTGCTTACAACAACCTCAACTTGGGTACATCTTAAATATCCCAGGAAATATAAAAATGGTTCAAAAAATTGTGGTACTTGCGTACGACGGAATATCCTTCAGCCATGAAATCAATGTCTTAATTCCAGTAGCAGCAAAATGAGTGGATTCAGGTACGATGATTCTAAGTGAAATAAGTCACACAGAAAAACAAACTTATCATAAGATATCACTTATGAAGGTCCTGTAAACTTGGATACACATGAACTGAGTTAGGAAAGAGAACAGAGTCTCACATTTAGAAAACACTCTTATGCCTGCTTAAGGGGGAAGGAGAGATGTGGTGATGCAATAAACCAGAGTTTGATATAAGCACAGGTACCGTTCCAAAAACCAACTATGGAATAGACAAGACCTACACCTTCCTCAGTGAAAGGGACTCAAAACACCATATTTCCCGCAGAGGAATATATCTGACTCGTAAGAATCTTAAAAACTATATATTGATATGTCTCCATAATGAATTATGTGTGTCTAGACTGGCATAAACATGGCAGCGAGAATCAGCTCAAACCCACTGAAAAAAAGGAATTTCAAAAACAAAACAAAAAAACAGGAAAATTCTTTACAATTCCTTCAGGGTCTCTGATGAAACCTGGAATGACACTATCTACAACGATAGCTAGATGTGGCATAATGCTGGACCCATGGGACTGAGATGATTGGTGAGATTGTGTGAGCAAATGCAGACCCTTTAAAGCAATAATGCATGGCACCCATTCCATGGGTCCCAACTCTCCAGGTTGAAGGGAATATTACTATAGATATAACATGTATGGGAAACCTAGAGAATGGACACACTGTGAATACGAAAGGGCTCTAAAACTCAACGAATACTCCCCCTCCTGGGGCTCCGGTTTGATTTTCCAACTGATTTACTATCAGTCTCCAACACTGGAGAGACAGTAACTTTAACCTCCTATTTCGCACAGGTTGCCTATTTGGCAGAGGATGAATGGGAAGAGGGAGAACCAATGAGAGAGTAGCTGTTAGGCATTTGAACGGGCACATGTCACTCTTATTTCCCGGGAGGAAGAAGAATTAAACAAAGTTTCAGCCACCCACCGAAAACCAGTATAGGTACTGAACCAAAATATTAAACTTGCGTTCAGCTCATAAAAAACGAGTTAAATAATGTAGCCCAGGGGCACAGCAATTCACAAACAGGCAGTGTAATAAAGGACAACTATCTTCCAAAAATCTGTTGAGGGAAGGCAACGAGGCGGACTTGAAAGCGAGGTAGAATAGCAGGAAACAGATTTCAAGCGGTACATTGGAATCACCTTTAAACCACAGGAAGACGGGCACAACTTCGACAATGATGCACTTGGCGAAAAAGGGCGTATGCGTTTTCTCCTGAATATGTTCAGGAGAAAACGCATACGACCTATTTGGCCTAGAAAGCAAGTGGGCAATGCAAATCTCCACTACAAAGAAGTATCCCTTCCCATCGGTCATAAGGGACATCCACAAAATGGATAAAATCCAGAAAGGCAAGACAGGCATTGGAGAACTGGGAGCCTTTTTATGCTGACGGGCGGGATGTAAATTGCCAACTGCCTCTCTGGAGGAGTGCACTGAGTTCCCTAAAACAAGTAAACAACAGAGCTACAGAGCCAAGGGCAATTCCAGTCTAGGGAATATACCTTGCGAAAACTGAAAATCAATAAGACCGAGACACCCCAAAATTTAGGGCTGCACTGCTTACAAGAAACTCAACTTGGGTACACCTTAAGTATCCCAGGAAAGGTAAAAATTGTTCAAAATATTGTGGTACTTACGTATGATGGAATATCCCTCAGCCATGAAATCCATGTCATAAGACCAGTAGCAGCAAAATGAATGGATTCAGGTACCATGATTCTAAGTGAAATAAGTCACACAGGAAAGGAAACTTATCATAAGATATCACTTGTTTAAGATCCTGTAAACATGGCTACACATAAACTGAGTTAGGAAAGAGAACAGAGTCTCACATTTAGAAAACACTCTTATGCCTGCTTAAGGGGGAAGGAGAGGTGGGGTGATGCATAAAACCAGAGATTGATAAAAGCAGAGGTACTTTTCCAAAAACCACCTATGGAATAGTCAAGACCTACACCTTCCTCAGTGAAAGGGACTCAAAACCCCATATTTCCCGCAGAGGAATATATCTGACTAGTAATAATCTTAAAACCTATGAATTGATATGTCTCCGTAAGGGAATCAAGTGTTTCTAGACTGGCATAAACATGGCATCGAGAATCATCTCAAACCCACTATAAAAAGGAATTTCAAAAACAAAACAGAAAAACAGGGAAATTCTTTACAATTCCTTCAGGGTCTCTGATGAAACGTGGAATGACCCTGTCTACAATGACAGCTGGATGTGGCATAAGGCTGGACACATGGGAATGAGAGGATTGGTGAGATTCAGTGAGCAAATGCAGCCACTTTAAAACAATAATGAATGGCACCCATTCCATGGGTCCCAACTCTCCAGGTTGAAGGGAATATTACTACAGCTATAACATGTATGTGAAACCTAGAGAATGGACACATTGTGAATACGAAAGGTCTCTAAAACTCAACGAATAGTCCCTCTCCTGGTGCTCCGGTTGGACATTCCAACTGCTTTACTATCAATCTCCCAAATTGGAGAGACAGCCCCTTTAACCTCCTGGTTCGCACAGGTTGCCAATTTAGCAGAGGATGAAAGGGAAGAGGGAGAACCAATGAGAGAGTAGCTGTTAGGCATTTAGACGGGCACGTCACTCTTATTTCCCGGGCGGAAGAAGAATTGACCAAAGACTCAGCCACCCACAGGGAACAAGTATAGGTTCTGAACCAAAATATTGGACTTGCGTTCAGCTCAGAAAAAACGAGTTAAAAATGGAGCTCAGGGGCACAGCAATTCACAAATTGGCAGAGTAATAAAGGACAACTATCATCGCAAAATCTGTTGAGTGAAGGCAACGAGGCGGAATTGAAAGCGAGACAGAATAGCAGGAAACCGATTACAAGAGGAATTTTGGAATCGGCTTTAAAGGACAGGAAGAGGGGCACAACTTCGACAATGATGCACTTGGCCAAAAAGGGCGTATGCGTTTTCCCCTGAATATATGCAGGAGATAACGCATACGCCCTATTTGGCCAAGCAAGCAAGCGGGCAATGCAAATCTGCACTACAAAGAAGTATCACTTCCGACCGGTCAAAAGGGACATCCACAAAATGTGTAACAACTAGAAAGGCAAGACAGGCCCTGGAGAACAGGGAGCCATGTTATGCTGATGGGCGGGATGTAAATTGCCAACTGCCTCACTGGAGGAGTGCATTGTGTTCCCTAAAACAAGTAAACAACAGAGCTACAGAGCCAAGGGCACTTCCAGTCTAGGGAATATACCTTGGGAAAAATGAAAATCAATAAGACAGAGCCACCCTCAAACTTAGGGCTGCACTGCTTACAAGAACCTCAGCTTGGGTACACCTGAAATATCCTAGGAAATATAAAAATGGTTCAAAAAATTGTGGTACTTACGTACGATGGAATATCTCTCAGCCATGAAATCAATGTCATAAGACCAGTAGCAGCAAAATGAGTGGATTCAGGTACGATGATTCTAAGTGAAATAAGTCACACAGAAAAAGAAGTTTATCATAAGATATCACTTATGAAGATCCTGTAAACTTGGCTACACTTGAACTGAGTTAGGAAAGAGAACAGAGTCTCACATTTAGAACACACTCTTCTGCCTGCTTAAGGGGGAAGGAGAGGTGGGGTGATGCATAAAACCAGAGTTTGATATAAGCACAGGTACCGTTCCAAAAACCAACTATGGAATAGACAAGACCTACCTATACTTTCCTCAGTGAAAGGGACTCAAAACCCCATATTTCCGGCAGAGGAATATATCTGACTAGTAAGTTTCTTAAAACCTATGTATTGATATGTCTCCGTAAGGGAATCAAGTGTGTCTATACTGGCATAAACATGGCAGCAAGAATCAGCTCAAACCCACTATAAAAAGGAATTTCAAATACAAAACAAAAAAACAGGGACATTCTTTACAATTCCTTCAGGGTCTCTGATGAAACCTGGAATATCCATGTCTACAATGACAGCTCGATGTGGCATAAGGCTGGAAACTTGGGACTGAGAGGATTGGTGAGATTGGGTGAGCAAATGCAGACCATTTAAAGCAATAATGCATGTCACCTATTCCATGGGTCAGAACTCTCCAGGTTGAAGGGAATATTACTACAGCTATAACTTGTACGGGAAACCTAGAGAATGGACACACTGTGAATACGAAAGGTTTCTAAAACTCAACGAATAGTCCCTCTCCTGGTTCTCTGGTTTGACTTTCCAACTCATTTACTATAAATCTCCCAACTTGGAGAGACAGCCCCTTTAACCTCCTGGTGTTCACAGTTTGCCCATTTGGCAGAGGATGAAAGGGAAGAGGGAGAACCAATGAGAGAGTTGCTGTTACGCATTTGGACGGTCATATGTCACTCTAATTTCCCGGCAGGAAGCAGAATTACCCAAAGTTGTAGCCACCCACCGGGAACAAGTATAGGCCCTGAACCAAAATTTTAGACATGCGTTCAGCTCACAAAAAACTAGTTGAAAAATGGAGCTCAAAGGCACAGCAATTCACAAACTGCCAAAGTAATAAAGGACAACTATAATCCAAAAGTCTGTTGAGGGAAGGCAACGAGGCGGACTTGAATGCGAGGCAGAATAGCAGGAAAGAGATTTCAAGAGGTACGTTGGAATCACTTGTAAAGCACAGGAAGAGGGGCACAACTTCGACAATGATGCACTTGGCCAAAATGGGCATATACATTTTCGCCTGAATATATGTAGGAGAAAACGCATATGCCCTTTTTGGCCAAGCAAGCACGCGAGCAATGCAAATCTGCACTACAAAGAAGTATCACTCCCGACCGGTCAAAAAGGACATCCACAAAATGTGTAAATGCCAGAAAGGCAAGACAGGCCCTGGAGAACAGGGAGCCTTGTTATACTGATGGGAGGGATGTAAAATGCGAACTGCCTCACTGGAGGAATGCATTGTGTTCCCCAAAACAAGTAAACAACAGAGCTACAGAGCAAAGGGCACTTCCAGTCTAGGGAATATACCTTGGGAAAATTGAAAATCAATAAGACAGAGCCACCCCCAAATTTAGGGCTGCACTGCTTACAAGAACCTCAACTTGGGTACAACTTAAATATCCAAGGAAAGATAAAAATGGTTCAAAAAATTGTGGTACTTACATACGATGGAATATCCCCCAGCCATGAAATCAATGTCATAAGACCAGTAGCAGCAAAATGAGTGGATTCAGGTACGATGATTCTAAGTGGAATAAGTCACACAGAAAAAGAAGCTTATCATAAGATATCACTTATGAAGATCCTGTAAACGTGGCTACACATGAACTGAGTTAGGAAAGAGAACAGAGTCTCACATTTAGAAAACACTCTTATGTCTGCTTAAGGGGGAAGGAGAGGTGGGGTGATGCATAAAACCAGAGTTTGATATAAGCACAGGTACCGTTCCAAAAATCAACTATGGAATAGACAAGACCAACCTATTCCTTCCTCAGTGAAAGGGACTCAAATCCCCATATATCCAGCAGAGGAATATATCTGACTAGTAAGAATCTTAAAACCTATGTATTGATATGTCTCTGTAAGGGAATCAAGTGTGTCTAGACTGGCATAAACATGGCAGCGAGAATCAGCTTAAACCCACTATAAAAAGGAATTTCAAAAACAAAACAAATAAACAGGGACATTCTTTCCAATTCCTTCAGGGTCTCTGATGAAACCTGGAATGTCCCTGTCTACAATGACAGCTCAATGTGGCATAAGGCTGGACACTTGGGACTGAGAGGATTGGTGAGATTGGGTAAGCAAATGCAGACCCTTTAAAGCAATAATGCATGGCACCCATTCCATGGGTCCCAACTCTCCAGGTTGAAGGGAATATTACTACAGCTATAACATGTACGGGAAACCTAGAGAATGGACACACTGTGAATACGAATGGTCTCTAAAACACAATGAATAGTCCCTCTCCTGGTTCTCCGGTTTGACTTTCCAACTGCTTTACTATCAATCTCCCAACTAGGAGAGACAGCCCGTTTAACCTCCTGGTTCTCACAGTTTGCCAATTTGGCAGAGGATGAAAGGGAAGAGCGAGAACCAATGATAGAGTAGCTGGTAGGAATATGGACGGGCATATATGACTCTAATTTCCCGGCAGGAAAAAGAATTAACCAAAGTCTCAAACACCCTCTGGGAACCAGTATAGCTCCTGAAACAAAATTTTGTACTTGCATTCAGCTCACAAAAAACGAGCTGAAAAATTGAGCTCAGCGGCAGAGCAATTCACAATCTGGCATAGTAATAAAAGCCAACTATCGTCCAGAAATTTGTTGAGGGAAGGCAACGAAGCGGAATTGAAAGTGAGGCCGAATAGCAGGAAACAGATTTCAAGAGGTACGCTGGAATCGTCTGTAAAGCACAGGAAGAGGGGCACAACTTCGACAATGATGCACTTGGCCAAAAAGGGCATATGGGTTTTCCCCTGAATATATGCAGGAGAAAATGCATACGCCCTTTTTGGCCAAGCAAGCAAGCAGGCAATGCAAATCTTCACTACAAAGAAGTATCACTTCCCACTTGTCACAAGGGACATACACAAAAAGGTTAAAAACCATAAATTCAAGACAGGCCCTGGAGAACAGGGAGCCTTTTTATGCTGATGGGCGGGATGTAAATTGCCAACTGCCTCTCTGGAGGAGGGCATTGTGTTCCCTAAAACAAGTAAACAACAGAGCTACAGAGCCAAGGACACATCCAGTCTAGGGAATATACCTTGAGAAAACTGAAAATCAATAAGACAGAGCCACCCCAAAATTTAGGGCTGCACTGCTTACAAGAACCTCAACTTGGGTACACCTTAAATATCCCAGGAAATATAAAAATGGTTCAAAAAATTGTGGTACTTACGTACGATGGAATATCCCTCAGCCATGAAATCAATGTCATAAGACCAGTAGCAGCAAAATGAGTGGATTCAGTTTCGATGATTCTAAGTGAAATAAGTCACACAGAAAAAGAAACTTATCATAAAATATCACTTATGAAGATCCTGTATACATGGCTACACATGAACTGAGTTAGGAAAGAGAACAGAGTCTCACATTTAGAAAACACTCTTATGCCTGCTTAAGGGGGAAGGAGAGGTGGGGTGATGCATAAAACCAGAGTTTGATATAAGCACATGTACCGTTTCATAAACCAACTATGGAATAGACAAGACCTACACCTTCTTCAGTGAAAGGGACTCAAAACCCCATATTTCCCGCAGAGGAATATATCTGACTAGTAAGAATCATAAAACCTATGTATTGATATGTCTCCATAAGGGAATCAAGTGTTTTAGACTGGCATAAACATGGCAGAGAGAATCAACTCAAACCCACTATAAAATGGAATTTCAAAAACAAAACAAAAAAACAGGGAAATTCTTTACAATTTCTTCAGGGTCTCTGATGAAACCTGGAATGACCCTATGTACAACGACAGCTGGATGTGGCATAGGGCTGGACACATGGGACTGAAAGGTTTGGTGAGATTGGGTGAGCAAAGGCAGACCCTTTAAAGCAATAATGCATGGCAACCATTCCATGGGTCTGAACTCTCCAGGTTGAAGGGAATATTACTACAGCTATAACATATATGGGAAACCTAGAGAATGGACACACTGTGAATATGAAAGGTCTCTAAAACTCAACGAATATTCCCTCTCCTGGCGCTCCAGTTTGACTTTCCAACTGCTTTACTATCAATTTCTGAACCTGGAGAGACAGCACCTTTAACCTCCTGTTTCGCTCATGTTGCCAATTTTGCAGAGGATGAATGGGAAGAGGGAGAACCAATGAGCTAGTAGCTGTTAGGCATTTGGACAGGCATATGTCACACTTATTTCCCGGGAGGAAGAAGAATTGACCAAAGTCTCAGCCACCCACCGGGAACCAGTATAGGTCCTGAACCAAAATATTGGATTTGCATTCAGCTCACAAAAAACGAGTTAAAAAATGGAGCTCAGGGGCACAGCAATTCACAAACTGGCAGAATAATAAAGGGAAACTATCGTCCAAAAATCTGTTGAGTGAAGGCAACGAGGCGGACTTGAAAGCGAGGCAGAATAGCAGGAAACAGATTTCAAGAGGTACGTTGGAATAACATGTAAAGCACAGGAAGAGGGGCACAATTTCGACAATGATGCACTTGGCCAAAAAGGGCGTATGCATTTTCTCTTGAATATATACAGGAGAAAACTCATACGCCCTTTTTGGCCAAGCAAGCAAGCGGGCAATGCAAATCTGCACTACAAAGAAGTATCCCTTCCCACCGGTCAAAAGGGATATCCACAAAATGGGTAAAAAACAGAAAGGCTTGAGAGGCCCTGGAGAACAGGGAGCACTCTTATGCTGATGGGCGGCATGTAAATTAACAACTGCCTCTCTGGATGAGTGCATTGTGTTCCCTGAAACAAGTAAACAACAGAGCTACAGAGCCAAGGGCACTTCCAGTCTAGGGAATATACCTTGGGAAAACTGTAAATCAATAAGACAGAGCCACCCCAAAATTTAGGGCTGCACTGTTGACAAGAACCTCAACTTGGGTACACCTTAAATATTCCGTGAAAGATAAAAATGGTTCAAAAAATTTTGGTACTTACGTTATGATGGAATATCCCTCAGCCATGAAATCAATGTCATAAGACCAGTAGCAACAAAATGAATGGATTCAGGTATGATGATTCTAAGTGAAATAAGTCACACAGATAAAGAATCTTATCATAAGATATCACTTATGAAAATCCTGTAAACATGGCTACACATGAACTGAGTTAGGAAAGAGAACAGAGTCTCACATTTAGAAAACACTCTTACGCCTGCTTAAGGGGGAAGGAGAGGTGGGGTTTTGCATAAAACAGAGTTTGTTATAAGTACAGGCACCATTCCAGAAACCAAATACAGAATAGACAAGATCTACACCTTCCTCACTGAAAGGTTATCAAGACCCCATACTTCACACAGAGGAATATATCTGACTAGTAAGGATCTTAAAACCTATGTATTGATATATCTCCGTAAGGGAAACAAGTGTGTCTAGACTGGCATAAACACGGCAGTGAGAATCAGCTCAAACCCACTATAAAAAGGAATTTCAAAAACAAAACAACAAAACAGGGAAATTCTTTACAATTCCTTCAGGGTCTCTGATGAAACCTTGAATGACCCTGTGTACAACGACAGCTGGATGTGGCATAAGGCTGGACACTTGGGACTGAGAGGATTAGTGAATTTGGGTTAGCAAATGCAGACCCTTCAAAGCAATAATGTGTGGCACCCATTCCATGGTTCCCAACTCTCCATGTTGAAGGGAATATTACTACAGCTATAACATGTACAGGAAACCAAGAGAATGGAAACACAGTGAATACGAAAGGTTTCTAAAACCCAACTAACTGTCCCTCTCCTGGTGCTCCGGTCTGACTTTCCAACTGCTTAACTATCAATCTCCCAACTTGGAGAGACAGCCCCTTTAACCTCCTGGATTGCTCAGGTTGCCAATTTGGAAGAGGATGAAAGGGAAAAGGGGGAACCAATGAAAGAGTAGCTGTTAGGCATTTGGACGGGCACATGTCACTCTAAATGCCCGGCAGGAAGAAGAATTAACCAAAGTCTCAGCCACCCGCCGTAAACAAGTATAGGTCCTGAACCAAAATTTTGGACTTGCGGTCAGCTCACCAAAAATGAGTTAGAAAATGGAGCTCAAGGGCACAGCAATTCACAAACTGGCACAGTAATAAAGGACAACTATCGTCCAAAAAATCTGTTAAGGGAAGGCAACGAGGCGACCTTCAAAGCGAGGCAGAACAGCAGGAAACAGATTTCAAGTGGTTCGTTGGAATCACCTGTAAAGCACAGGAAGAGGGGCACAACTTCGAAAATGATGCACTTGGCCAAAAAGGGTGTATGCGTTTTCTCCTGAATATATTCAGGAGAAAATGCATACACCGTTTTTGGCCAAGCAAGCAAGCGGGCAATGCAAATCTGCACAGCAAAATAGTATCACTTCCCACCTGTCAAAAGGGACATCCACAAATTGTGTAAAAACCAGAAATCCTAGAGAGGCCCTGGAGAACATGGAGCTTTGTTATGCTGATGGGCAGGATGTAAATTGCCAACTGCCTCTCTGGAGGAGTGCATTGTGTTCCCTAAAACAAGGAAACAACAGAGCTACAGAGCCAAGGGCACTTCCATTCTAGGGAATATACCTTGGGAAAACTGAAAATCAATAAGATAGAGCCACCCCAAAATTTAGGCCTGCACTACTTACAAGAATCTCAAATTGAGTACTCTCTAAATATCCCAGGATAGATAAAAATGATTCAAAATTTGTGGTACTTATGTACTATGGATTATCCCTCAGCCATGAAATCAATGTCATAATGCCAGTAACAGGAAAATGAATGGATTCAGGTACGATGATTCTAAGTGAAATAAGTCACACAGAAAAAGAAACTTATCATAAGATAGCACTTATGAATTTTCTGTAACATGGTTACACATGAACTGAGTTAGGAAAGGGAACAGCGTCTCACATTTAGAAAACACACTTATGCCTTCTTAAGGAGGAAGGAGAGGTGGGGTGATGCATAGAACCAGAGTTTGATATTAGTACAAGTACCATTCCAAAATCAAAATACGGAATAGACAAGACCTACAACTTCATCAGTGAAAGGGACGCAAAACCCAATATTCTGCGCAGAGGTATATATCTGACTAGTAAGAATCTTAAAACCTATGTATTGATATGTCACCGTAAGGGAATCAAGTGTGTCTAAACTGGCATAAACATGACAGTGAGTATCAGCTCACACCCAGTAAAAAAAGAAATTTCAAATACAATACAAAAAAAACAGGGAAAATCTTTACAATTCCTTCAGGGGCTCTGATGAAACCTGGAATGACCCTACCTACAACGAGAGCTGGATGTGGCATAAAGCTGGACACTTGCGACTGAGAGGTTTGGTGAGACTGGGTGAGCAAATGCAGACCCTTTAAAGCAATAATATGTGGCACCCATTCCATGTGTCCCAACTCTCCATGTGTAAGGGAATATTACTACAGCCATAACATTTACGGGAAACCTAGAGAATGGACACACTGTGAATATGAAAGGTTTCTAAAACTCAACATATATTCCCTCTCCTTGTGCTCCAGTTTGAACTTCCAACGGCTTTACTATCAATCTCCCAACTTGGAGCGATAGCCCGTAAAACCTCCTGGTTCGCACAGGTTGTCAATTTGGCAGAGGATGAAAGGGAAGAGGGAGAACCAATGAGAGAGTAGCTGTTATGCATTTGGACAGGTACATGTCACTTTAATTGCCTGGCAGGAAGTAGAATTAACCAATGTCTCAGCCACCCGCCGGGAACCAGTATAGGTTTTGAACCATAATTTTGTATTTGCTGTCAGTTCACAAAAACGAGTTGAAAAATGGAGCTCAGGGGCACAGGAATTTACAAACTGGCAGAGTAATAGAGGAAAACTATAGTCCAAAAATCTTTTGAGGGAAGGCAGAGAGGCGGACTTTAAAACGAGGCAGAATAGCAGGAAACAGATTTCAAGAGGTACGTTGGAATCACCTTTCAAGCACAGGAAGAGGGGCACAACTTTGACAATGATGCACTTGGCCAAAAAGGGCATATGCGTTTTCTCCTGAGTATATTCAGGAGAAAATGCATACGCCCTTTTTGGCCAAGAAAGAAAGCAGCAATGCAAATCTGCACTACAAAGAAGTATCCCTTCCCACCGGTCAAAAGGGACATCCACAAAATGTGTAAAAACCAGAAAGGCAAGACAGGCCCTGGAGATCAGGGAGCCTTGTTATGCTGATGGGCGGGATGTAAGTTGCCAACTGCCTCTCTGGAGGAGTGCATTGTGTTCCCTAAAACAAGTAAACAACAGAGCTACACAGCCAAGGGCACTTCCAGTCTAGGGAATATACCTTGGGAAAACTGAAAATCAATAAGACAGTGCCACCCTAAAGTTTAGCGCTGCACTGCTTACAAGAACCTCAACTTGGGTACACCTTAAGTATCCCAGGAAGGACAAAAATGGTTCAAGATATTGTGGGACTTACGTACGATGGAATATCGCTCAGCCATGAAATCAATGTCATAAGGCCAGTAGCAGCAAAAAGATTGGATTCAGGTACGATGATTCTAAGTGAAATAAGTCACACAGAAAAAGAAACTTATCATAAGATATCACTTATGAAGGTCCTGCAAACATGGCTACACATGAACTGAGTTAGGAAAGATTACAGAGTAACTAATCTTATCATAAGTTATCACTCATAGCGGGAATGGACACATGACTACACATGAACTGAATTACAAACACAACAGAGTCACACTTTAGAAAACATATTCTGCCTGCTTAATGGTAAAGCCGAGGTGGGGTGATGCATAAAACCACAGTTTTAAATTAGCACAGATACCGTTATATAAACCATGTATGTAATAGACAACACCTACTCCCGGCACAATGAACTGGACTCAACACCCCCTATTCATTGCAGAGGAATATGTCTGACTCTAAGTATTTTAAAACATATGTATTCTCATGTCTCCATAAAGGAATCATGTGTGTGTATAACGGCATGAACACAGCACTGAAATTCAGTTAAACCCACTTATAAAAATAAATTTCAAAAGCAAAATGAAAAAACAGATAGAAAGTCTTAAAAATGACGTTCAGGGCCTGTGATGAAAGCTAAATTGACCCCCTTTACACCCACAGCTGGATGAGCCATAAAACTGGACACTTGGGGCTGACAAGATTGCTGAGGTTGTGTGAACAAAAGAACACCACTTAGAGCAATACTGTGTGCTACCCATTCTAGTGGTCCCAACTCTCCAGGTTTAAGGGAATCTTCCTCCAGTTAAAACATGTATGGGAAACCCAGTGGATGGTACACTGTGTAATTGGGAAAGTTTTCTAAAAGGTACCTCATTTTTCCTTTTGTCGTGCTCCGCTTCGCCAGTCCATCTGCATTACTCAGAATCTCCCCACTTGGAGTGTCAGCGCATTTACCCTCCCGTTATGCACAGTTTGCAAACTGTGCAGAGGATGAACAGGAAGAGGGGAAATAAATGAGAGATTAGCTGTAGGTGTTTGGATGGGCACATGTCACTCTAGTTTCCCATCAGGAAGAAGAATTAACCAAAGGCTCAGCCTGAAGTCCCGGAACCAGACTAGGGCCTAAAGCCATCCTGCAGTATTGCAGCCAGCTCACAAAGAGGCGAGTTGAAAAATGGAAATCAGGGGCACAGCAATTCACAAACTTGCAGATTTATAAAGGGCAACTATCATCCAGAAATATATTGTGGAAAGGCAGTGAAGAGGATTTGAATGCAAGGCAGAATTGAAGGAAACAGATTTCAAGAGGTAGATTGGAGTCGTCTTTAAAGCACAGGAAAAGCGACAGAATTTCGACAATGTTGCCCTTGGCTGAAAAGGGAGTATGTGTATTTTCTTGAATATATTCGGGAAAAAATGCATACGCCCTTTTTGGCTAAGTAAGCCATCAGGCATTTCAAATCCACACTACAGAGAAGTGTCCCTTACCTCCAGTCCAAAGGGCCATCCACATATAGTGTAAAAGCCACAAATGCAGGACAGGCCATGGAGAAAAGGGAGCCTGGTTACGCCGATGGACAGGATGTAAATTGCCAACAGCCTCTCTGGAGAACTGTATGTTGTTTTCTAAAACAGAGCTACAGAGTATAGCACACTTCCACTCATGGGCGTGTATTTTGGGAAAACTAAAAATCCACAACACACAGCCAGCCCAAAGTTTAGGGCTGCTCTGTTTACAAGAACCTCGACTTCGGTACACTTTATATATCCCAGGAAAGGAAAAAAAAATGGATATAGATGTTGTGGTACTTATATACTTTGGAATGTCAATCAGACATAAAATGTCATAAGGCCAATAGCAGCATAATGAGTGGCTTTAGGTATGATGATGCTAAGTGAAATGAGCCACAAAGAAAAAGAAACTTATTGTAATATATCACTTATAGAGGAAATGTAAACATGGCTACACATGAACTGAATTTCAAAAGAGAACAGAGTTACACATTTAGAAAGCACACTTATGCCTCCTTAAGGGGAAAGGTGACGTGGGGTGATGTGAAAAAGCAGAGTTTGAAATTAGCACAGATCCTATTCCATATACCAAATAGTTAATAGACAAGACCTACTCCTTTCTCAATGAACTGGACACAAAACACCCTATTCACTGAAGAGGAATATATCTGACTGGTAATAACCTTGAAACCTATGTATTTATATGTCTCCATAATGGAATCAAGTGTATGTAGATTGGCATAAACACAGATCAATGGAACAGGACAGAAAGCCCAGAGATAAACCTACATACCTATGGCTATCTCATCTATGACAAAGGAGCTAAGGATATACAATGGAGAAAAGACAGTCTCTTCAGTAATTGGTGCTGGAAAAACTGGACCCCTACACATAAAAGAATGAAATTAGAACACTCCATAACACCATACACAAAAATAAACTCTAAATTGATTAGAGATCTAAATATAAGACCAGACACTATAAAACACTTAGAGGAAACCATAGGCAGAACACTCTATGACATAAATCACAGCAAGATCCTTTTGGACCCACCTCCTAGAGAAATAGAAATAAAAACAGAAATCAACAAATGGGACCTAATGAAACTTAAAAGCTTTTACACAGTACAGGAAAACATAAACAAGATGCAAAAACAACCCTCAGAATGGGAGAAAATATTTTCAAATGAAGCAATTGACAAAGGATTAATCTCCAAACTTTACAACAACCTCATGTAGCTCAATATCACAAAAACAAACAACCCAATCCAAAAACGGGCAGAAGACCTAAATAGACATTTCTCCAAAGAAGATATACAGATTACCAAGAAACACATGAAAGGATGCTGAACATCACTAATCATTAGAGAAATGCAAATCAAAACTACCGTGAGGTATCACCTCACAGCAGTCAGAGTGGCAATCATCAAAAAAATCTACAAAACAAAAAATGCTGGAGAGGCATTTATTGGAGAAAATGGAAGACACTTGCACTGTGGTTGGGAATGTAAATTGATATGGGCACTGGGGAGAACTGTACGGAGGGTCTTTAAATAACTAACAATAGAAGTACCATACGACACAACAATCCAACTACTGGGCATTTGCCTTGCGAAAACCATAATTCAAAAAGAGTTATGTACAAAAATGTTCATTGCAGCTCTATTTGCATTAGCCAGGACATGGAAGCAACCTAAGTGTCCATTGACAGATGAATGGATAAAGAAGATCTGGCACATATATACAATCAAATATTACTCAACCATAAAAAGAAGCAAAACTGAGTTATTTGTACTGAGGTGGATGGACTTAGAATCTGTCCTACACAGTGAAGTAAGTCAGAAAGGGAAAAACAAATACTGTATGTTAACAGAGATATATGGAATCTAATGAAGAAAAAAAAAAGATTTTGAAGAACCTAGTGGCAGGACAGGATTAAGGACACAGACATAGAGAAAGGACTTGAGGGCACCGGAAGGGGGAGGGGTAAGCTCGGACGAAGTGAGAGAGTGGCATGGACATAAATACATTACCAAATGTAACACCGATAGCTACTGAGAATCAGCCACATAGAAGAGGGAGATCAGCTCGGTGCTTTGTGACCACATAAAGGGGTGGGATATGGAGTGTGGGAGGGAGATGCAAGAGGGAGGGGATCTGGTGATATTTGTATATGTATAGCTGATTCACTTTGTTATGCAGCAGAAAAGAACACTCCATTGTAAAGCAATTATACTACAATAAACGTGTAAAACGAAAAAAAAAAAAAAAAACAAAGCCCAAGGATAAACCTACACACTTATGGTCAACTAATCTATGACAAAGGAGGCAAGACTATACAATGGAGATAAGACAGTCTCTTCAATCATTGGTGCTGGGAAATATGGAGAGCTACATGTAAAAGAATTAAATTAGAACACTCCCCAACACCATACATAAAAATATATTCAAAATAAATTAGAGACCTTAATGTAAGACCAGAGAGTATAAAACTCTGAGAGGAAAACTTATGAAGGATACTCTGACGTAAATCACAGCAAGACCTTTTTTGATCCACCTCCTATAGTAAGGAAATAAAAAAGAAAACTAAACAGATGGGACTAATGAAACTTAAAAGCTTTTGAAAATCAAAGGAAACTACAAACAAGACGAAAAGACAACCCTCAGAATGGCAGAAAATATTTGCAAACGAATCAATGGACAAATGATTAATCTCCAATATATATAAACAGCTCATGCAGCTCAATAATAATAAAACAAACAACCCAATACAAAATGGAAGATCTAAATAGACATTTCTTCCAAGAAGACATAGAGATGGCCAGTACGCACATGAAAATCTGCTGAACATCACTAATTATTAGAGAAATGGAAATCGAAACTACAATGAGGTATCACGTCACACCTGTTAGAATGGGCATCATCAGAAAATCTACAAACAACAAATGCTGGAGAGGGTGTGGAGAAAAGGAACCTTATTCCACTATTGGTGGGAATGTAAATCGATACAGTCTCTATGGAGAACAGTATGGAGGTTCCTTAAAAAACAAAAATAGAATTACCATATAATCCAGCAATCCCACTACTGGGCATATAACCAGAGAAAACCATAAATCAAAAAGACACATTCACCACAATGTTCACTGCAGCACTATTTACAACAGACAGGTAATGAAAGCAAAATAAGTGCCCACAGACAGACGAATGGATAAAGACGTGGTACATATATACAACGGAATATTACTCAGTCATACATAGGAATGAAATTGGGTCATTTGTAGAGACCTCGATGGATCTAGAGACTGTCATACAGAGTGAAGTAAGTCAGAAAGAGAAAAACAAATATTGTATATTAATGCATATATGTGGAACCTAGAAAAATGGTACAGATGAACCAGTTTGCAGGGCAGAGATAGAGACAGATGTAGAGAACAAACATATGGACACCAAGGAGGGAACGCCATGTGAGGGTGGTGGTGGGATGGTTTGGGAGACTGGGATTCACATGTGCACACTTATATGTATAAAATACATATCCAATAAGAACCTGCTGTATAAAAGAAATAAATTTAAAAAAAAATTAAAAATAAATAAATAACATTTAATAAAATAAAACAGAAAAAAAAGTATTTCCCTTCACATAGACGTCTTTATATTAATGCATTATTTCCATGTTTATATCTCCAAAATTAAAAAAAAAGAGGAATAAATAAAATCTACCTTGAACAAAAAAGAAAAAAAGAAAAAAAAAATAAAACAGAACCCACCAGTGATACAGAGGAAAATCGTATCAGGGCACTTGCTCCAGTGGTAAAAAATTCTTAAGTTGGCCAGAGGTGGGAAATTGTCTCCCATGCACTCAGCAGCGCTCCCCCCCACAAGGAGCATCCTCATTGCAAAGCTGGGGGACTGTGTCGAGGCGTCTGTGAGTAAATGTGAGCTGAGCCCCAGTCCTGCTGCAGCTGAACTCTTCCCACCCTTTCCAGGTAAAACACCTGAATATGTACAAGCACTTGCAAGCCTACAGGAAGGGCTGTGGAGCCACACTAGCGAGAGCACGCAGGCCGACTTGGTGCCTGCAGGCCAGCCAGGATGGTCCTGGCCCCAGATGCTCTTCTGGAAGCTTTCCATTTCCCTGCCTGAGATACCCCTCCTGCCACAGCCCCCACTGCTTTTTTACTTCCTCACCTCTGCCTGGGGAGAAATTCCAGTGGCAGGTATGGGTGACACATCCTCTTCTTTAGCAGGTGGCAGCCTGGCAACTCCTGCAGAAAGTCCAGCAGAGCCCAAATCACACTGGGCCACCCACAAAGCCACGGCCCCTCACTCCCTCCCACCACCCCAGCCCCGAAACTGCTGACGGGGCAGAGAATATGGAGTCAGTCACAGCTACAGGTGCTCTTGCTGACTGGAGAGGTGTTTATATTGACCTCAACCCAGGCACACCTGTGGGGTGGGGGCTGGCAGGCAGTGTCAGGCAGCCCAAATCAGCCAAACCTCACCCCTCAGGGGCTCACAGTTGCAGAAAATGAACCTTGCTAAACGGGTCAGTCCCAAGGAACAGGTGTGGGCCTTGAGAGTCAGGATAGACAAGGGGCTGCAGCTGCGGCTTTTTTTCTTATCATTTTATCTGGTCCATGAGTGGAAAACAACTTCAAGAAGACCGTATCCTAATGAGAGGAACCCAGGTGTCAGGGAGAGGAGTGATGGTGGGTGGAGACAGAGGCCTGGTGCCCTGGCTGCAGTGGAAGTGTCTGGAAGACCAGGCAGAGAGAGGCTGCACAGAGTGATAGCCAGGGTCACTGACCTGTCAGAGCTACTGTTTGTTAGTTCAAGTCCTGCTCTGAGGTGTTCTGTGTCAGCTGTGAGCGACAGGTGAGCTGGGGGTTCTCTGCAAGGTGGGCTATGTGCACAGTTCCTGTGTGTCCAGCCCTGCTGGGGTACCTGCCCAGGGGAGTTCCATATCCTGGGAAGGGCCTGACTATGAGAGCCCCATGGGCTGCTGGGTAGCTGCACAGGTGAGCTCCATACCCTGGGAGGGACTTGAACACAAGAGCCCCGTGGGCTGTGGGGATGGGTGGTGCAGCCCAGGTGAGCTCCATATACTGGGAATGGCCTGACCACGAGAGCCCCATGGGCTGCTGGAGACCTGGTAATGGATATCAGGACAGTTAGTGAAGCCACCGAGGATCTACATCTAGTAGATCCTATTTCCTACACCCTGCTGCTCATTCTACCATCCACCAGGCCATGGCATTCTGTATTAGACTTCAATGATGCCTTCTTCTGTATTCCATTCATCTCAGAGTCACAAGAATTTTTGGCTTGTGAGTGGCAGGACACAACATGCAACAAAACAAATAATGCTGGGACGTCCTGCCCCAATGGTTCAAAAATCCCCACACCATCTTTGGGGAAATGTCCTCTAAAGACCTAAACGTTCTACCTCTGTAAAAGGGAACCCTCCTTCAATATGCAGATGACATTCTGATTGCCAGGCCTACTAAAGACGCCTCGGAACTACCTAGCCAAGAAAGGATAGAAGGTGTCCAAGAAAAAGGCTCAAATATCCCAGGCTCAGGTGACTTGCCTGGGCTTCATTCTCACAGATATTCGGAGAAACGCATCCCAGGATAGGGAAGAAGCCATTTGCAGCCTTACCTCTTCTAAAACTAGACGACAGCTTAGGGGTTCCTGGGGAGGCCAAGGTTTTCTGCATCTGGATCCCTAACTACAGTCTAATAGCTGGGCCTCTACCTGAAACACTGACACGAAAAGATGATGATCCTTTTGAATAGAATCCAGAAGCAGCCTTTCAATAATGGAAAGAGCAGTCAATTCAGATCCTTGCCCAGGAACTCGCTTATTTAGCTAAACCCTTTGACCTTTACATACCCGGTCAAAGGTTAATTGTCCTTGGAGACTTAGTGCAAAAACAGGGACCACTTGAAATGGAGCAACACAAGAATGCCCTTCAGGTATGATAAACTATGGTCACCAAGGGCTTTGCCCACCGACTCATCAGGCCAGTATACTGGGGTATCTAAAAAGCTAGAAATCAGCAGCCCACAAGGCCAGCTCCCTCCTAAGGGAATAGGACCCCACGTCGTGATACTAACCACCCATCATGTCCTGAAGTTGCAGGGGTCGCTCTGTGGACACACTGACCTCGAGTGAGGAGGCCCTCCAACTCCAACCTCCAGAGAGACAAATGGGGGCAACGGGCCCTCAAGATGACTCGTGTGACCATCACTTGACCTGGAGTTTCTCTCAGAAAACAACAAGACTGTGCCCCGAAAGAGCAGACTACTGCTTGCAGGACTTACTGCACCCAGAGGGGAGCTAATAAGCTTGGCGGGGGAAACGTATATCATGCTTTCACCATAGAAAACCCTACAGACACCACGGTGATGGTGGCCAATATGACCGGCTGGACTGCTGGCTACTTCTAAAGGCCGTTGACTCAGTGGACGTCATGGTCCTGGATCACCACTGACCCTGGACTGTCTGGGAGTTGCACGGTCAGGGCTCTGACACATGGTGCTGTTTGTACATTAATTCAGGGACCTAATTAAAGAAAGCACAGACTACTGGTCAGAGCATCTAGGCTGGCAAAAAAGTCAGCCTAATGTCACTGAACAAATGTGGGGTGGGGTGAAAACTGCCACCACAGCATCACTGTGCATCTCTTTCCTGGACCCTTAAAGGTCATTAGAATCTATAACACTTCCAAAGCTGGTGCTCAGGCGGACGAGAAGTGAGGCAGGAGGCTTTGGGACAATCAACCTCACCTGGAGGCTGGTGGGGAGAAGTTTTGCCCCTTCCCCTAGGTATCAGGGCTCCCACCACAGTATGAAGCAGTTACAAAAGAGGGGTCTTCACCCTCAACACCCCAAGAATGAGGAACGGAACAAAAAGCAGAGGAGGTGTTCGTCTCTGGCAACGTTCACTAAAAATTCCTGGGAGATAAAAAGAGAATCTGGGCAATAAAATAAAGTCTAACCTGTTTTTCCTTTGTGCTTTGTCTAATTTCACATGCTCCTAGGGTTCCGCATGCAGAGGTCCCACACCCGGCACTTCAGACCCGACTTCCTAGTGCAGAATGGCTGGGTCGACACCTCAGCTAGCGGAGTCCCATGCAGACTGCACGGCATAGAGCCTGAGTTGCAGCCAACCCAGCCCTCGAGACCTCCATCCCCTAACTCCCACTGATGCTGCCGGGATCCCTACTCAGCATCCCAGCCCACAGCCCGTGGGGGAGTGCACACTCTCACCTCTCCATTCGGTTTTCAAAATAATGTTTCCTTTGCTTCTGAACCAAACTCAGTCTTGATCTGTTGGCTCCAATGACACTCGGCACGGGGACTACTGTTGGGGTCCCCTCTGGATGATCAGTAACAGAAATTGAGAACTTTGTAACTTCATTGAACAGATGTGTGAGCCAAACTGTAGTTAACATAGAGCAGTGTATAATGCTCGGGTAAAATAAGATTTTTCTAAGACTTACATTTGATATTTCCATCACTTTACTATAAGCAAGTTCAGTGAAGACGTCTGTCTTATTTGTCAGGTCAACATTAGAGAAATGAAGTGATTTATTTCCATGGATGTACATCGAATACTCTTGGCTGAAGCTTCAATCTTGTTTTGAATGCTTTTCCATTGAAAAGGATACCTCTCTTTCAGCTCCCCCATTTCTGAGAAGTATAAAATCTTATAATTTATTATTACCAATTGGGAAAGGTAGGAGAAGGGATAAATTAACAGTTTGGGATTAAC